>NC_080716.1:32469900-32724900 GCF_019097595.1 Hemibagrus wyckioides | reverse complement strand
ATTTACCTTCAGTATCTCCTGAGTCTTCTTCATCTCATCATATTTGGACTGGAGGATGTTGCGAGTCTCTCGCTCTCTCTCACACTCCTAAAACACACACATGGAGCACAAGAGGCGTAAATTCGAGCGCTTAACCCTTAAACACAATTAAAGTCCTCATACTGTCACTAATGGAGCTGCTTAGTGCAAGGTTTTAGTCACTTACATCCGTGAGCTCATCACACTGCACATGTGTCTCAATGAGCTGGTTCCCCAGTTCCTCCACTGTCTCTCTCAGAGTCTCCACCTTTTCTGTCAGGTCAGACTTCTCCTTCTCCAGCTGATGGATGGTCTCCACATCCTGCTGATGTTCCTCCACTGTCTCTCTCAGAGTCTCCACCTTTTCTGTCAGGTCAGACTTCTCCTTCTCCAGCTGATGGATGGTCTCCACATCCTGCTGATGTTTCTCCTCAGCTTCAGCCAAGGTGACCTGAAAGGACAATAATTACTCATGAGAATAGTCTAAATATATTGGTGGGAAAAGGACAAAATGTCCTCAAAATGTGAGGAAACATGCAGGTACAGCAGTCAGAGTTTAGTGAGAAGAAATGTTTACCCTCAGTAACTCCTCCTGGTCAGTCAGAGTCTTCTTCATCTCAATGTTCTCCTTCTCCAGCTGAGTGATGGTCTCATTATTCTCAGTCTGGAGGATGCTGAAATCATTCTGCATTTGCTCACGCTCCTAAAACACACACATGGACAACAGAGACTAAAGTTCTGCTTAACACTTAAACATAAATAAGGTCCTCATAATATTTTGAAAGGAGCTGATTACTACAAGGTTTTCTCTCACTTACTTTAATCAGATCTTCCATCTCCTGGTTAGTCTCCAAGATCAGATTGTTCATGTCCTTCATTGAGACCTGCAGTGTCTCCACCTGGTTCGTCAGTTCAGACTTGAAAGTAAAAAGATGAAGGTTTATAGACTTTATTTACTTCTACAAACATTCAGACACTTTTCTACACACAAAAGACACTCATAACTCATAAGGATAAAATACATAAGTGTAAAATGTACTGGGGGAGGACAAAATGTCCCCAAAATCACACACACACACACACACACACACACACACAGTAAGAGAGAGGGATAGAGAGAGTTAACAAAAGCAGCCATGTATTACTGAGGAGAAATGTTTACCCTCAGGAACTCCGCCTTGTGTGTCAGAGTCTTTATCATCTCCTCTTTCTCAGCCAGGAGGATGCTGTGAGCCTCTCGCTCTTGCTCTTTCTCCTAAAACACACACATGGAGCAAAAGAGGTTCACACAGTGCTTAATGTTCACATCTGCAATGGGCCACTTCTGTGTGTGTCTTTATATCTGTATAATGTTAGAGATCATGATATAAGACAATGAACCATAATGGTTTCATTGCTGAGCCTGTGACAGAGCTGAGAGTTTCATCTCCCATCTAATATCATGACCAGCCGTCACTGCTCTCTCCCCTCTGGCTCCAAGTGCAGGTGAGCTTCAAACTCCAGAGAGCAGGTATTTCCTATTCTGAATATTTCCCTAGGTATGGTACTCCCATTATTCTGAATCAGAGCCTTATCTCACCTACCTTGCTTTTCAGGTCACAGTCTCTGTGTGCCTCACAGAGCAGTTCCTCCAGCTCCTTCACTCTGTCCTGCAGCTGAATCTTGGACACCAACAGTTTCTGAATCACAAAAATAACTCTTTCAAATGGATGCTAGGACAAATTACAGCTTCATATTAAGAAAATATTCATAAAAGTTCTGTAAAGAGGAGACTAAATGTAGAATGTGTGATTAGTGTAAAGAAACATTGGAGTGTGAATGGTGTAAATATGAGCCTGCAGTTCTGCTGTTAGTAAGAGACTGGAAATGTACACTATAGGGTTAAAGTTAGGAGCAGAACAAACTTACCATCATCTGGTCTTTAACAACCTCTGTGTCAGGACCTAAAATAAAAAATAAAACAGTAGATCATCACACATCATCCTCTATTATTGAAGTGTTGAACTCCACACAAGCGATATTTTCATCACTTCTGATCCGGGTGAAGCTCTACAGCACAACTATTCCCACTTTTTCACGGGTCTCCAGAATAAAAACACTTTACTGATCTTCACTATCTACATGTCTACTGTGGGTTAAGGCTGAAGGACACACTGACAGATTTTATTCTACATTCATGAAGCTAAAATCCTCCATGTAGCTGGACAGAAAGAGAGAGTGACGGACACCATCTGGATAAGGGCTATTAACTTATGAAGAACTGAACAAATCTACTGAATTCATGTTTTTCTAAAGGAGAGAAGTAAACTTAGCACTGCATGGTTACACCAGGACTGAGAAATAGTTGTACCTTCGGTCGTGTCCTCGGGCTCCGCTGTCGTATCTTCGCTCCGTTTAACATAAGTGTAAATGCTGGCTGTCGCGGCTGCAGCTCCGGCCGCTAACAGCAGAGGGCGCAGTGGAAGACCACTAAATGCTCCAAAAAAGTTCATGATCTCTTCACTGTTCAAAGTAACTTTAATAAACACCTTACTCTCACAGCGTCCAGTAGATTTCTGAAAGCTCCGCCTACTTTTTTACGTTTTCAGATCTGTTCGAATTCTGCGCTATGACGTCACCAGCGAGAGCCGTCCAAGCGAGGAAACAAGTGCGGTCACGTGATACAGAAAAATTAAAAAAAAAAAATCACCGGGCAACCACCCTGAGTGCTGATTGGTCAGCAGTAACCAGGGGGAAAATCCATCATTTCCTGTACCAAGTGTCCCAAAATTGCTATTAAATTATTGTTTGTGGTTCAAATTGAATGTAAATACATTGGTTAGAAAGCCAATAAAATTCCCTTTAATCTGATATAAATATAAAACACTGCTCTTTGTTAAGTTGACCGTCTGACCGTGTAATGACCAGTGCCATGTGTTTATTTTACAGCATCCTGTGTATGCGCGGATGGATACAGTTTCTATCGGTGCAAACTTTATTTACACATCACCACCCTACTCTGAGAAATTAGTTCCCAAAATCAGCCCAAAATATTTGCTACAGCCAAAACGGTTATATATTCTGAAAGTAGAGATTACGACCTTTATATTGTTGTATATTATTTTCAGCTTTGCAGCTCGTATTTACATCTAAATCCACGCTTCCCGATCTTTAGACCCTTTTGTTTGTTTAAATGAAATGAATATCATAGGTCAGATGACAGCACTCCTCCCTCTGATAAAAAGGACACGGGCACCACAGGCGAAATATCAACACAGGAAAAAACCCTAAATCGAAACACAAGAAGGAGGTCTTGTAACTGCAAAGTTCTTGGTTTGCTGGTTTTGACCCATTGGTTGTTGCCAGTTTTTCCTTGTCCAGTGTTTTGCGTGTTACATTTACTTTTTACCTGTTTGACCGGTTGGTCACAAGTGCGTTGCTTGAACTACAGACGGTGAACAAAATAACTGTGTGGTCAGTTGACTGTACACAAAATAGTTCATCTTTAAACAATACAAAAAAATATATTAATGTATAAACAGTTTTAAAAAATGATGAAAGGGTGTGCAGACCAACTATTTTATTTAGTATATTCCATGTTTTATGTTTGCAGGAGTTCAGTTTGTCTGGTTCATTACAAACTCTTTAGATATTTGTTGCTATTGACTATCAGTCTGATGGACTTTTTTATTATAACACTAACTACTTTACATTTGCTTTTATTAGTGATGATGCTCTGGGCTGCAAAGGACAGTGGGAGGGTTGAAGCAGATGTTGGCCCGTACAAACTTTATTCTTTTCGCACCCTGCAGGGGAACGAGTGACTTTCGGATGAAGTAAGAGAAGGAAAATAAGTTTTTCAACATATAAATACTGTAGATTTGCATGTTGCTTATAAACCTGTTGTCTACAGGTCATTGATGCTCCTGCACTACATTCTGGAGAAACAACAGGCAAGTATCAATTATGTCAACAGTTAACGTTTGCCTATTTTGAGCTACATATTTAATTTATAAAAGACAAGATTATTTCTCTTTTACAGAAACCAATACGCCAGATGTGTGCAGTTGTGGCAACATCTTTGTTCACTGTCAAATTCTGAACTCTCATGAAGGTCACTAAATCAGAACATTGCTAACTTGCTCTTAAACCCTTCCCACAGATGAAATTTCCTGTGGGGCAGATGTGGGTATGCCCTGTGAATGTTGGAGCCCATTGGATGCTTGTGGTGCGTGTTCTCAGAAGCACATTGTTTTAGCAATGTTGCTTTGTTTATTTGCAAAAATGATTCTTTGCTTCTATGAATCTGTTGTCAGAAGATATATGCTGTACTCTTTATATCATATTATTAGGAACACTATATCATTGTTTAACAGTAAATACCTTGATTGACCCAAAAGGCACGTATAAATAAAATTCTGGGGTTTTTTGGTGGAGTTCTTCAGCTTTAGTTCTGTACCACGCTCATTGCATGTCATGGTGGATTGCATGCCCATGCTGAACTGAAGGGGTTCATGCTTTATGAGAGTTTATGAGAATGTCCTGACAATGTTTTGGTATTTCTGGAAATGGAAAGACACAAAAGAACTGATCTCCGTAAAAATGAAATGCATCCTGTAAAGAAAATGATTAAAGAACTGGATTTTACCAATCCAGACAGACAAGTTCTCAAAAGTGTATTAGTGCAAATGTCAGTACCAGTAAAAATGTGGTCTACTGTTACTATTCAATAGTCATTGAAGGATATCTTCCCAGGTTAACTCAAATTGCAACCTTGGTTGTTTTCCTGCTTCCATAATCAAAAACTGATGAAAACATCAACACCCTTCAAAAGTCTCTTGTAATCCCTTCTTTCTTAAAGAAATACCTGGACAATCATCTACCACTGTTTGTTGAGAATGCAATGAATGCCATTCATATGACCCACGGCAGAGTCCATGATCGAAAGATCTAAACGAAGACAGGTGGTGTTAGTCATGTGTGAGGACGTGAACACAGCAAATGATCTCAATGACAAAATTACAGCAGAAACCAAACATTTGGTACACGATAAGTGAAAGCCACAACATTGAGAACCAGGAGTTCAACAAGGGACAGATCATTATTTCCACTAACCTTGGAGGACATGAGACATGATGACTTTTTGTGCTACTCACGTACTTCCCCAATAACCGAAGGGTGGAGAAACAACACTTTAGAAGAACAGGTCGAAAAGTCACGCTGGAAATGGTCCAGGTAATACTGAACCATGATCGTCTAGCCATGGCCTACCGAGGCCATTCTACTGAAGTCATGAGGGAACTTGGAGAAGAATATTAATTATTAGAATAAAAGACAAGGAAGAGAAGAATATTGAAATTGAGAATGAAGAAAATGAAGAGATGTTCTCTACATTTTTTCAGATTCTTAGTGACATTGACAAGCATTATCAGCATCTATCTATCTGTCTGTCTGTCTGTCTGTCTGTCTGTCTGTCTGTCTATCTATCTATCTATCTATCTATCTATCTATCTATCTATCTATCTATCTATTATAGTAGAAGAGAGAAGATAGACCTCTGAAGTGAAAATAAAAGATCTTTCACAGTAAGATGGACTACCATCCAGCACTGAATGCTTTAAAGGAATCATGGGGTATATGGCTAATACTTCACACAGACCAGATTAACGTACACAATGACCTTACAGAACTGAAAGAAAACCTCATCCAACACTTGCAGGACAAAAGTCGTAAACTTTTACAAGGTCACAGTGAAAACCTTTATGACCACATACAGCAGGCTTTAGGAAGAACTGCCTTGCACCTTCAAAACAAAAACAGATGTGACTATGGAGCAGAAACCTACTGGAAAAAAGTCTCTGAATCAGACAACTACTACAGAGCTGCTGCACTGTATAATCAGGCCTACATTACCATTAACATGGCCAGAGAGGGCTACAAAAGTGAGGCATGTTTATATCTAAAACGACCAGAACACTGAGCTTCTGTTCTTTCTCTGTTGTCTGTTACAAGGATGAAAATATCCCTAATGGAAACAAAATATCAGAAAAATACTTGACATGCTTGGATCGGGCAGTGGAGACTTCCAACCTGTGGAGCTGACACTTTACAGCTTATTGACTAATGAGGATTTTGTGTCTTTCAGTGAACTCAGTCTCTTTCATAATTATGGCCTTGCAGTTGTGTTTGAGGTGAAAAAAAAAAATTCTCAGATCAGGTCAGATGATTGGTTGATTGGCGATGATAATCCTGAAGAATGCCTTACTTCATATGGGCATCTTGCCAGAGCACAGGAGAATCCCCAGGTTCGCTTTCGGGCAGAAGAACGCCGATGCTGGGTTCTCCATTTTGACTTAATCTTAATGTTCACTCTCACACAAAGTGCATGAAGGCTGCTCTGGCATCATTGCACCCCAGGGCTCAATTATCCAGATGACTGGCTCATCTCATGTCAAGTCAAGGGACATGACACCTGGGCATTGAGATGATGATGATGATGATGATGATGATGGTTCTGGTGCTGAGGCAAACCTTCCAAGGTTTAGAATCTGAATCTGACAAAACTTTAACAGCTAGTAAAGTAATTACGATATATTTTGTAGTGTAGGAAATTTTAAATAACAAACATTGATATTACCTGAAGGAAAAACAATGAACAACAAAAGCTATGAGCCTCTCGGACTGACTGCAAAACCCGAGTGATTTTGAGGAAAGTACAGGCAGTTACAGGCAGACTGGAAAATGAAAGTGAATGTAAGAATGCACAGTCAGTGGAAAAATCCCAAAACCAGGAAACAATGCAGTCATTTTTGGCCAAAAGGAATAGAGAGGACACACATGAGACGCAATAACAGAAATCAGAACATCATGGTGAGAAACCCTCAATTCTTTACCAGTAAGGTCTCACCATGTACCACTGTAGTGTAGGATAGAGTATGATAAGCACATGATAGATAAACTCACAAACACCAATATCACTATTATCTCTAGAGAATATTAAAGAAGAGGACCAGAAAATAGATTTTAAACAAGAAACCTACAGCAGGCCTACTCATGACGTGAGAAGAGGAAACATGATTGAATTTTAAACTATAATTTATCATTTTTATTCTGTTTCTATACTTCTATAAAGCTGCTTTGAGACAATGTCTATTATTAAAAGTGTTATACAAATAAATTGTAATTGAAAGGTGGCCCTTTTTGGAGATAACCAGAAGTTTGCAGAAAGGCAAGAACAGAAAACTTGCAAGGTGAAGGCCATTAATCTGAATCAATCTAACAGGACTTGTTATCTGCTCAAGTTTGTTTTCTCATTATCTCATTAATTGTCATTGATTTCTTATTTTTAAATTACCTAAAATTACTTGAGCTTGGTAACTAATTTTAACTAGCATCAGACTTTAGATTACATCATTTTACACCATGAGATTAGCTAGGTAAAAGGCTAATTTTAGCAGTTTAGCCGAATTATGCAACACTTTCTAAATTTAATTTCCTGTGCCCACTGCTAAGAGCTTTGTCTAATTTGTCTCCAGTTAAAACCTCTAAAGTCACAGGTTACTGGGTTTGTGGGCTACTTTCTGAATTTCCTCTTGATGATGAGTGTTAAGTGCCTTGCACATTTAAAAACAGACATGAACATTTAGGTGTCTTTACTGGACAGTTTGTCGCCACATCCTGACTTGCAGTTGTAAAATAGACGGCTGGTGAATGTAAGTCAACACTAGAAAAATGTTTCAAATAGTTTTGAACACAAGTTGAAAACAAGGTAGGAGAGAAAGTATGACATGGAAAACAGTACCTGCAAGTTTTACTGTAATAAATGTTTACATTGGTGGACTTTTATACTTTCCCATTGGAAAGTATTGGAACAGGAAGGGCAATTCTATTATTTATGCTGCACTTTGAAAACATTTGGATTAGAAATCTAAAGATGAGACGACCGATCAGAATTTCATCAGCTTTTATATCCTGATATATGCATCAAGATGTGTTCACACATGGTACCTTTGGTGTCAGACCACTTAAATTTTAGGTGGGAAAAAGTACTGCAAAATATTCTTCTTACAGTAAATAACACTTAATATGTGATTGCATATTTCATTCTTGTAATAACTCCATCAAGCCTGTGATTCACTGACATCAACAAATAATTCCAGGTTTGCAGCTTTTTTCAGATGTCTTTCTGAAATGAAACTGAAATACTGCTGAGCTGGGTTAAAGGCTGCTGACTGATGATCTTCCACTTTATTCACCCGATAGAGTCTGTTGTTCAGTTGGGTTTTAGGTCATTGTCCTGGTACATGATGAAGTTCCCCAAAATTAGACTAGATGAAGGTGTTATAGATTGATGTTGAAAAATTAAATGTGTGTATATAATAGTCCAATATTATATAATTATATATAAATGTATAATTATCCAGTCCTTTTTAAGAGTGTTATGTGATGTAATGAAAATTTAAATAAAAATAATTTTCATATCTTAGCATATTATAAACGACTGCAGTAAAAAAAAAAAGGGTAGTTTTATCACTTTCTAATGGATATACTGTGTATTCATTATTTATTCATACTGTATATTAATTCATGGTATTTTAAACCTGTGTACGTTTTTGTGCATCAAAAATATCAATGAATTGAAGCCCAACACGCCAGGGTGTGTTACTGAAACGTATGGAATAAATCATTATCTTCTAGACCAATAACAAACGGGCTATAAATACTGTAGTGTAACATGAGCGCACTCATTAGACTGGACCAGTAGACACAGGATGCTCAGATGATCACCGTGACCGTAAAATCAAGACGTTAAGGACGTTTTCCAGTCCAGGACATTTCTCCGGAAATTCTCCCACCGCTGAAAAGGTTGTAAGTACTGGCGCTTTATATTAAAAGATAAAACTAAAGGAAATGCGTTATAAACCTCCAGAAAATCGGGGTGATGTTAATTCGATTTCAGATGAAAACATCCACAAAATTGACGCTCAGGATTCAGGAAAAGGCTGAAAATTTATTCATTTTTTTCATCCTCCATCCTCCATCCTCTTCCAGTCGCACCACTGCGGAGAATTCTAATCAGGTTTGCTGGAGCAGTTTCACTTTCGCTTTAACACACAACTAAACACAAGGTACAAACTGCTGCAGTGTGAGATGGGTGTGGTTGGGAGTGGAGGAGATTTTAGGATTTAAAGCTGAAACCAGGAGACACTGTGGGTTTTAGCAAAATGTTGCTTTTTGATTCATTCTCTGAATTCTGGTTGTCTGTTTTATTGCATTCCCATGATCAATCAGTCAGCCAATCAAAATGAATGATTGACCTTTATGTTCAGGGGATATATCTATTTTTTTTTTTAATTCCCAAATGTATACTGTCTATATTTGTTTTTGTTTTGTTTTATGAAATTTACAGTCAAACATTATTGGAGATATTTTTAACTATGTTTTCATATATTATTTTTTTGCTAATGTATAAATGTCTTTTTGTAAGAATTTCATGTTTTACATTTTTCTCACACTCAGACATTTAATTTTAAAATCTAAAGAATTTTAACAACTTTTCTTTTTGTGAGTGCTGTCATTTCCACCACAACCAACCCTGCACACATGATCACATTGTGTCAGTGAGGGACTACATTTAGTCATTAAGGGCAGACCCCTTACAAAAATAACCTACAGGAATCCTGCAGGATTTTCATTTTTTCTGCAGGATACCTGCATATGTAGGAATTATGAAATTCTGCAGGACAAATTGATATTATGTGCAGGCAATTCCTATAGGTTTGAGAAACATGCTGAAGATCCAGCACACTTTACAGGAATCCTGCAGGATTTTCATTTTTTTCTGCAAGATACCTGCTGGTATCCTGTAGGAATTGTGAGATCCTGTAGGACACATTGACAATATATGCAGGAACTTACTACAAGTTTTAGAATGGACCCTTCAGTACAACAGAAACATCCAGCACACTTGCACAAGTTAAAAATCCTGCAGGATTTTATAATTCCCGCAGGACTGCTGTGCACCTCATGCAGAAAAAAAACCTTATCAGGTTCTGTAACCTGGCCCTTGACCCCACTACTGGGTCCTGGGTCTTACAGGGATAATGACGCTCTGTTCCTGGCTTGTTTACACCCTTTCACACCTTTCGGGACAGACATCTGGTGTGTGGCAGCGTTGGTATCAGCGTTCCCATAGCATCAGCCATGATGTAACCACCAACCAAGTGTTAAAAATTAAAAGAAAATTAAAATATCATTTTGTCATTAATGTGTTTTTGAGGAGCTACAACTTAAATTATCAGTAAAGTTATGAACAAACAAATAAACAAAAAAGGTATGGAAATTGTCTTGTTATGGAAATCAGCTAGATTGCTAACTGTCATGGATCTGCGGGACTCTGTGACGTCACCACGCCCTAGTCACCTGAATGCCGCCACCGCACCTGCTGGCAATTAGCCACAGTTTGTATTTAAAGGCCAAACTCGCCAGAATATTAGCGTCTGTTTTCGAGTGTCACGTTATGCTTGATGCCAGCCTTTTTTCCCTGCTTGTCTAAGTTTTGTTGTTAGATGTGATTTCCTGAGTTGATTCCTTTGCCTTCAAGGATGTTTTTGTGTTCTGGCCACGAATAAATCACCCTTTGAGTGCATACCTGACCCGTCTGGTTCCTTCCCCAGCTAACTAAGACAGAATACTCGCCCAAACTGTAAGAAAGCAGTGGCCACTTACCTGGAGAATGTCAGTCCCACACGCTGGCGCACCTTCCCCACCAGACCCGCAGCCACCGCAAGCTGGACCGCCACCTGCTCCCAACCCTTTCAGGGAATTGGCCATCTCGCTGCAGGAGACCATACAGGCCGCTGCGGCCCCTCCGGCTTGTCCCGTGGCCAAACCGGCGTTATACTCAGGGGAAGCATCGGAGTGTGCCGGATTCCTTATGCAGTGTCAGCTCTATTTCGAGGTGGTCCCTCAGCAGTTCCCCACCGACGGTGCAAAGATTGCATTTATGCTCTCCTTACTGTCAGGTGAGGCTCGACACTGGGCGGAGGCGTTATGGACATCTGAGAGTTCCACCCTTGCCTCCCTGGACAGCTTCAAGTCGCAATTCAAGGCAGTCTTCGGAGCGAGCGTGTCCGCCGTTTCGGTCCACGACGAGCTGTTTTCCCATGACAAGAGAACTGTCCGGGAGTATACGCTACGTTTCCGCTCGCTTGTGGCATCTAGTGGGTGGAACGACACGGTGCTACTCGCGGCTTACTGGCAAGGCTTACGGCCCGAGGTCCGACGGCAGATGGCCATTTATGATGACTCTGCCAGCCTTGAAGCCTTCATGCTGAAGGCACAGAGTGTGGCACGACATCTCACCGTGGTCAGTGCTGAGGGACGCTATACATCTGACACCTAACCCCAAGAGGACTTTCCCGCATCGGAGCCCATGCAGACGGATGAATACCACCTCTCCACCAGCAAACGGCAACGCCGTGTTCTGCGTGGACTCTGCCTCTACTGCGGGGAGGCCGGGCATTCCATCCCTACCTGTCCGGTCCGGTCCCATCGCCCAGCGGTGAGTACTATCCAAATGAACTCCTTAATGTTTAACCCCTGGTACCATGAGGCTACCCTGATTTCTGATTCTCGCCCTTATCCAGTGCAAGTACTTTTTGACTCCGGGGCCTCGGGAAACTTTATCTCCTCCCAGGGCCTGCCATATACCCTGACAGCCGAGTCCCAGGCATTATCAGATCACCACTATCCAATGAAAACCGCTGGGTCAGGGACTGGTGAAGTGGATCTCACCCGAACTCATTCTCCGTATCGGCGTGCTGCATGAAGAGACCTTGTCGTTCCTGGTGCTGGAGGATTCTCGGGTGGATATCGTGCTGGGATGCCCCAAAGCTGCCCTTCAGTGGATATCCCAACTGAATACCGGCACTTCAGGGACGTCTTCTGTAAGACCGCCGCTACTAAGCTACCTCCGCACCGGCCATGGGATTGCACGATAGAGCTCCAGCCTGATGCCAAAATGCCCAAAGGACACATCTACCCTCTGTCTGTCCCAGAACATAAAGCAATGGAGGAGTACATTCAGGAAGCGTTACACCAAGGGTTTATACGCCCGTCTACCTCCCCGGTGGCGTCCAGTTTTTTCTTCGTGGCTAAGAAGGATGGGGGACTATGGCCCTGCATCGATTACAGGAAACTAAACGCCCAAACGGTGAAGTTTGCCTACCCCTTACCTCTGGTCCCTGCGGCACTTGAAGAACTTCGAGGATCGCGCATCTTCACCAAGCTTGATCTCCGGAGCGCATATAACCTGATCCGAATCCATCGTGGTGATGAATGGAAAACAGCTTTCATCACCCCTGCCGGACATTATGAATATCGTGTCATACCCTACGGTCTCGCCAACGCCCCCTCTGTTTTCCAGAACTTCATGAATGAGATTCTTCGGGACATGCTACATCTCTTCGTAGTGGTGTACATAGATGACATCCTAATTTATTCCCCAAACTGCGCTACACACATCCATCATGTCCGGCAGGTGCTCGCTCATCTTCGACAATACCACCTCTTCCTTAAACTGGAGAAATGCGAGTTTCATCAGCTCTCAATACATTTCCTGGGATATGTTATATCCGCCAACGGCATTCGGATGGATCAATCCAAAGTACAAGCCGTGAGGGAGTGGCCAAAGCCGCAAACGGTCAAGGAATTACAACGCTTTCTGGGGTTCGCGAACTTTTACCGTCGCTTCATGGCAGGTTACAGCCAGCACGCTGCCCCGCTTACTTCTCTTCTTCGAAACAGTCCTAAGAAACTTGACTGGACCGCCGAAGCCGGAGACGCCTTCCAAGATCTGAAAGCCGCTTTCTGTTCCGCATCCACCTTAACACACCCCAATCCCACTTACCCGTTCATAGTAGAGGTAGACGCCTCCTCCGTGGGGGTCGGAGCAGTGTTATCTCAGCGCGGGGGCGACCCCGCGGTACTCCGTCCATGCGCTTTCTTCTCAAAGAAGTTATCCCCGGCGGAGCAAAATTACGATATTGGAAATCATGAACTACTGGCAATCAAATTAGCCCTAGAGGAATGGCGGCACTGGCTCGAAGGTGCTAGACATCCATTTGAAGTGATCACTGATCATAAAAACCTCCAATACCTCCGAGAAGCCAAGCGATTAAATCCTCGGCAAGCGTGTTGGGCTCTATGGTTTACGGTTACCTACCGCCTGAGCTCTTCGTCAGTCCCATTCTATGGTCCCTTGATGACGAGATCCATGCCGCCACCTCGGAGGAACCTGCTCCGCTGGGAAGCCCGGAGGGGAAAATTTATGTGCCCACATCCTGTTGTTTACGCTTGCTGGACTCGTTGCACTCCTCTCTGGGTTCTGGGCATCCGGGCAGACAGAGAACCCTCTCACTCCTGAGAAACAGGTATTGGTGGCCGAACATGGCGCGAAAAGTTGCACGTTTTGTGAAGGGATGCTTGGTCTGTGCCGTCATATGCACGCCACGCCGGCTGCCAGAGGGCAAGCTCGTTCCACTCCCGATTCCTCATCGGCCCTGGTCCCATCTGGGAGTTGATTTCATCACCGACTTGCCCTCGTCCGAAAATTACACCACTATTCTCGTCGTGGTAGACCGGTTCTCTAAGGCGTGTAAACTTATCCCGCTCCAAGGTTTACCTACCTTAGAGACGGCTGAAGCTCTATTCCATCACATCTTCCGAAATTTTGGCATTCCAGAGGACATCGTATCAGACAGGGGACCCCAATTTACATCCAAGGTATGGCAAAGTTTCTTTAAGAAATTAAATGTATCAAATGTATCTATCTTCTGGTTATCATCCCCAGACAAACGGCCAGACCGAGCGCAAGGTCCAGGAGATCGGACGCTACCTGCGTGCCTACTGCCGAGATCACCAGAATACCTGGAGCCAATATCTGCCCTGGGCCGAGTACGCACAGAATTCACTTCGCCAGGACACTATAGGACTCACTCTGTTCCAGTGCGTGCTCAGTTACCAGCCACCTCTGTTCCCGTGGTCTGGAGAACCTTCAGAAATCCCCGCCGCAGACTACTGGTTCAGAGAGAGTGAGAGGGTCCGGGAATTGGCACACACTCATCTGCACCGTGCCGTAAGCCGGCACAAACATCAGGCCGATACCCGCAGGCGGGAGGCACCGCTATACCAGGCGGGAGACAAGGTCTGCGGCTCAAACTTCCCTGTAGAATGCTGAGGCCCCGATACATTGGGCCTTTTACCATCCGACGTGCCATAAATGAAGTGACGTTTGAACTGGACCTGCCGGCACAATATCGGATCTCATCCTCTTTTCATGCCTCACTTCTAAAACCCTATATTGACCCCATTCTCCCTTCCTCCACAGAGACGGCCGAATCGCAGTGACCAGAGGTGGTCACAGATGACACAGTCTACCAGGTCCGGGAAATCCTCAACTCACGACGACAGGGCAGCCGACTCCAATACCTAGTCGACTGGGAAGGATACGGTCCGAAGGAGAGGTCGTGGGTGAATCGTGAAGACATCCTTGATCCCGTGCTCCTCTCCAAATTCCATCAACGTCGACCGGACCGGCCCGCTCCCAGAGGCCGGGGGCAACCCCGTCGTCGAATCCGGACGTCTGGAGACGCCCGTGGGGAGGGGGGTACTGTCACGGATCTGCGGGACTCTGTGACGTCACCACGCCCTAGTCACCTGAATGCCGCCGCCGCACCTGCTGGCAATTAGCCAAAGTTTGTATTTAAAGGCCAAACTCGCCAGAATCAGCGGTGAGTATTAGCGTCTGTTTTCTGTTATGCTTGATGCCAGCCTTTTTCCCCTGCTTGTCTAAGTTTTGTTGTTAGACGTGATTTCCTGAGTTGATTCTTTTGCCTTCAAGGACGTTTTTCTGTTCTGGCCATGAATAAATCACCCTTTGAGTGCATACCTGACGCATCTGGTTCCTTCCCCAGCTAACTAAGACACTAACTAGGTCTGTGTACATAAACAAGTTATTTATTGTAAAATAACATTAAGAAAAAGAATTGACACTTATTTGAGTATTTTAAAAAATGGTTATTTTCCATTATTTTTGTACATCAGAAAAGAATAATTCAAGAAAACAAATACCAGAAATGGATTGTTATTAAATAGTAAGAAAGCGGGAGTTGTTGTCAGAGCAACCTGTGCGCCACCTGGTGTCTTCACTGGCAAGCTACAGCTAACACCTGTCTGATTGGCAGCAGAGAAACTACATGATTGACTAGAAGTATATCACTGGCCTAAAATAGGGAAACAAGTCAGAAAGTTTGGGGTATTCAACCAATATTCCTACAGCGTAAAAGGTAACACTTGTGCTTCCTTAAAATATATCAGTATGCTTTACTTCTAACTCATTATCCTGTTAATTTAACTAACATAAAGTGAGTAATGCTCTTCTTTTACATGTAACAATTATAATACTGTTAGGTAAGTAAACTGGACGTGTAGTGCAGTAGTCTCACTAGAACCTTCCACGTGGACTTGGAATTTGCAGTCTAGAAGAAAACGCTTAAGTTAGTCAACATGAATTAATATTTAATATGATTAGGTTTAATTTAATAATTTATCTTTAAATTTTGTACAAATACAGCCTGTAGCATTATAGCGTCATCTTAGGGGCAAAGTAAAAACTTATGGCGGGCTACAGCTAATGTTAGCGAATATGAACCTTAGCCAGGCAGGCATAAGAAGGTAAAATGGCTTCGCGGTCAAAAGAGAGCCCATATATGTAATGAGGAGGTTAGCCAGGATTAATTGACCTTATTTTTTAAACGTTAAAGAGTAATTTAATGTAAAAAATTCAGAAGACTCATGACACGTGTGCTGTATGTGCATTGTATACGTATATACATATATTAGAAGAGGTGCAATGTGTGATGATGGTGTCCAGAAAATTAATAAAACCATATCAGTTCGTTTGTGCACGCTAAATAAACATTTGTACTCGATAACACTTTTAGATATTAAATTATTTTTTAGAACAGAGCCCCCCCCCCCCCCCCCCACACACACACATTGTTCAATTTGCTTCAAACCGGTCTCATTTGTTTTTGCACGCAGCATAAACATTTGTGCTCGCTCTTTCCATCTTTGAGATTAGCTTTATTTTTTACAAAATAATTCTACTACCTACATTCTAACTAAAGAAGACGAATCATGCAGACTGGATGAATGCAGATACAGGGTTTTATTTGTAATCAGCGCTGGTTACAAGAATTGAGTTATTAGAGTTTCCAGATTAGAGTTTGTACAGGAAACGAGGGCTATAAAAGAATCAATCACACACACACACACACACACACACACATTTTTGACTTCTGAGGGTCAAGGCTGGTGCTCCGGAGCTGGATATTTATTTCAGTGACCTGAATAAAGCACAAAGATTAAGATTTGCTGTTTCAGCCAAAAGCATCTAAAGAATACACTAAAAATAACAGAAATATAAAATTACCAGGGCATCAGCTGACATCTGAGGGTTCTGTTCAGCATAAAGGAGCTGGACACTTAGTGACCTTAACACACACACACACACACACACACCAGTTAAAAATGAAAAACTAATATATTTGATATTGTAGTATATATTACCCCTAGTCCTTTTTTCCTGACACATACCTCGGTGGTCTCGGCTTCCTCCACATCATCAACAACAGATCCTGTAAAACAGTTGACACATTTAACCACATCAGTATGTCACGGAGATGACAAATTTCATCAGTGGAGGAGAGAAAATATTTCAAGAAGACACTCTCTCATCCCCTTCATGTCTTTAATCAGAGTGTTATATTAGTGATCAGTAAGGAGAAACGAGTCTTATTGAAGAGGAAGGGAAATAAAAAGGCGGGTTGGTGAGGGACTGACTCTTTACAGCTGCTACAATGATGCGCTAACAGGAACTCACTCATTACCACAACATTCACTCTATTAACACATCCGAAGAAACAATGCCGAGACCAAGAAGAGAAATAAAACACTTCAACGAGAATAATAATAATAATAATAATAATAATAATAATAATAATAATACACGCATTTAAGAGAGCAACTTGAAAGCTTTGGGGACAGATCCATCCACTTCTAGAAAAAGTTTCTGAAACACCTCATAAGTGTTGCACAGGGTTGAGGGGTATGCAAGGTTTAGGGCATAAATCAGCCACATAAGCAGCGTGCAGGCTTTAGCAGTACAGCCGCTTCCTGGAAACATCTCCTTACCTTCAAGAAGGATGAATACATCCACAGAATCCTCTCCATCTGCACCACGGACGATGAACCGGATCCGCGAGTCCGATGAGAATCAGCTGAATCAGTCGATGAACTGGCTCCGCTAGTCTGCTGAGAATCAGCTGAATCAGTCGATGAACTGGCTCCGCTAGTCTGCTGAGAATCAGCTGAATCAGTCGATGAACTGGCTCCGCTAGTCTGCTGAGAATCAGCTGAATCAGTCGATGAACTGGCTCCGCTAGTCTGCTGAGAATCAGCTGAATCAGTCGATGAACTGGCTCCGCTAGTCTGCTGAGAATCAGCTGAATCAGTCGATGAACTGGCTCCGCTAGTCTGCTGAGAATCAGCTGAATCAGTCGATGAACTGGTTCCGCTAGTCTGCTGAGAATCAGCTGAATCAGTCGATGAACTGGCTCCGCTAGTCTGCTGAGAATCAGCTGAATCAGTCGATGAACTGGTTCCGCTAGTCTGCTGAGAATCAGCTGAATCAGTCGATGAACTGGTTCCGCTAGTCTGCTGAGAATCAGCTGAATCAGTCGATGAACTGGTTCCGCTAGTCTGATGAGAATCAGCTGAATCAGTCGATGAACTGGTTCCGCTAGTCTGCTGAGAATCAGCTGAATCAGTCGATGAACTGGCTCCGCTAGTCTGCTGAGAATCAGCTGAATCAGTCAATGAACTGGTTCCGCTAGTCTGCTGAGAATCAGCTGAATCAGTCGATGAACTGGCTCCGCTAGTCTGCTGAGAATCAGCTGAATCAGTCGATGAACTGGTTCCGCTAGTCTGCTGAGAATCAGCTGAATCAGTCGATGAACTGGTTCCGCTAGTCTGCTGAGAATCAGCTGAATCAGTCGATGAACTGGTTCCGTGAGTCTGCTGAGAATCAGCTGAATCAGTCGATGAACTGGTTCCGCTAGTCTGCTGAGAATCAGCTGAATCAGTCGATGAACTGGTTCCGCTAGTCTGATGAGAATCAGCTGAATCAGTCGATGAACTGGTTCCGCTAGTCTGCTGAGAATCAGCTGAATCAGTCGATGAACTGGTTCCGCTAGTCTGATGAGAATCAGCTGAATCAGTCGATGAACTGGTTCCGCTAGTCTGCTGAGAATCAGCTGAATCAGTCGATGAACTGGCTCCGCTAGTCTGCTGAGAATCAGCTGAATCAGTCGATGAACTGGTTCCGCTAGTCTGCTGAGAATCAGCTGAATCAGTCGATGAACTGGCTCCGCTAGTCTGCTGAGAATCAGCTGAATCAGTCGATGAACTGGTTCCGTGAGTCTGCTGAGAATCAGCTGAATCAGTCGATGAACTGGCTCCTCTAGTCTGCTGAGAATCAGCTGAATCAGTCGATGAACCGGCAGTTTACTACAATTTTCTGTCTTTTTTATTTTTGTAAGTGTTTCATGAAGACAGAAGGTTGGAATGTTAAATGAAAATAGTTTTGTGGCATGTCTGTGATTGTTTTTTTTTTTTCTACACAATTAAACAATTGAAGGAACATCTTCCAAGAGTGGTGATTCCATACTTTTTGCCAGGGGTCGTATAACATGCTGGTGTCAGTTCATCTGTTACAATATAAGTGGTTGAACTCCAGTTATATTGCATAAATATAATGAAAATATCCCAGACACGTGCTTAAGATGCAGCGATTTTAAAGGAACGCTATATCACTGTATATGGGAATGTGAAGAAGTTAGGAACTTTTGGAACGATGTGAAAGGAATGATAGAAAAGATCCTTGATATTAACATACCACTGTCATCTTCTTATTTCATTTATTTCCTAAGGAGATAAGGTTAAAAAAGATAGAATATATATTTATAAATATATGTATTCTTCAAGCAGAATGGCTTATTTCTTTAAACTGGAAAAGTATATATGCACCAAATACAGGACGCTGGCTGAAAGAGATGGTAACAAATATGTTAATGGAAAAGATAACTTATATATTAAGAGATAAATACATAATTTTTTATGGAGTTTGGATGGAGTTTCAAATTGTTTTTAAAAAATGGTGGAGTTGGGAATGTGTTGATAGAAGACTAAAAACAGAGGTGATATTGTATATTAATATAAAATACTGAGAAGCCTTTTGTTTTGTTTTATTGTATTTATTTGTTGTTTTTTTGCGTATATGAGCAGGTTTGGTTTATCTGTTGTTGATATTTAATGTACATGTATACTTAAAATGCTATAAAAATAAATTAAGGGAAAAAATAATCTAAAAAAAGAGAGGAAAGAAAATACAGGCTAAGTGAAATCTGTGCTCATGTGTAGGCTGATATCTTGATCTTTGGGCATTCACAATTCTGTTTCCTGTTACATGGATCTCTGGAAAAAACATTAGCTCAGAGTTTTAGATAAACTCCAGCTCTGTGTACTGTGAGGAGAACACAGGGTGTGGTGAGTGTTTTAATACAATGATTTAAAAAATATACAAATATATATATAATTTAAAACACACGAGCAACGATACGAATTATTCTGAAGCAATTGAAGTGTTATTAATGCTCATGGTGCGCAGACGTTTCCTCACGAAATAAACAAGTGAAGTGATTTTCTCCAGAAGGAAAAATTCCAGCTGTGTGTAAGTTACTGCACTTTTTCATCTTATAGTTCCTTTTATTTTTAACGTTAATTTGATTCTTTTATTGTTTTTGACAATCTTCTTTCTTCTTGCGTCTACGTTTCAAAGCCATTACCTTTTTTCTTTCACTTTATGTTCTCTCCCCCTCTCCCCACATGCACGGGTGTGAAGGAGCGAGTGAAGCATTGTAGACGGGGTTACGATCCATTTCAAAACATTTTCTTTCTGTTTCTTTGTTTTTCTTTGTGGATTGTTAGGGTGTGTGTGTGTGTGTGTGTGTGTGTGTGTGTGTAACCCACTAGTCAGATATAATCAATGAAAAAGAGAAAAAAATTCTACAGGGTCTGAGCTCACCAAATACGAATAATTTTATATCTATAATAATATTTGGAGTCTCGGGTTCGGGGTCTTACACTAACCACAAAATGTGTTTATGAAATGTGTCTGCAAATGTGTCTCGAATTTATTCACCAGCTGCTTGAATAAGGCGCATACACACAGAATCTGTTTAACATATACCTTTGTTTGGGATTGCAATATGCATTTAAAACATTCCCACATATAAAAAAAAAACTATATATATATATATATATATATATATATATATACACATATATGCAAATATTCATCTGGCACCAATTCAGCCCTTGAACAACAATTAATCAACAATTAATCAACAATTATAATTAAGAAAAGAGCTGGTAATACCAATAGTAAAGAAAATGAGAAAATTTAGTACAGCAATCAACAGGGAAATGTAGATGTGTACCACAGTCTTGAATGAAGTGGAGTTGTTTTTGGCTCCGTATAATCAATAGGAGTGTATAAATGTCTAGAGAGTCCTCGCCAGGAACAATGAGAAAGAAACTTTTCCTTCCTTACAGACGAGTCACATCTAATCATGCAGTCCATCCGTAGTGAAATCCAACACGTCTCTAATGCAATGAAACAGTTCAGGCATATATTTAAAGGAAGATTTGCAAGGATGAATAAGATTTCGCAACAGCCGAAATACTGCTCACATCTCTCTCATCACGAGTTGCCGCGCAAGTGACGTCATCAATCATCGATGCACTTGTCCAATATTCAATTCGGTTTCACAACCAATTAAATACATATCTAAATTCAGTTTACATGCCTGAACATGATAATGCATTAAGCAAAAAAAAAAATCCATTATAATAAAAAAATATTGCCAGAAATAATCTATCAATTCAATTATTTGAGTGGGTTACAAGAGCACCTTTTATTTCTGATACACTTCAATCATCTAATGTTTTTACTGCGGCTCCGGTTATATTTTTTCATATCTTTTCCACTAGGACATCAGTTGGGATCCCTGTTCTCATTTCTTACACATATTCTTTCTTCAGGTATTGTGCTTATTACTTTTTGTCCAGTTAATGATAAAATCTAACCAGTTTCTGAAGTATTAATACTGTGACATCATTATTGCTCTTAGCTACAAGACTCAGAGCACAGTAATGAAAAAAAAAATTCTTCACCGGCCATCCTGGGCAAATGACAGAGCCTGCAGATCCCCTACCCGTCTAAGGGAGCCCAAGGCTAAAAGCAGAGCCATCTTAAAGGTCAGAAACTTCTCTGAGGCTGACTCCATGGGCTCAAAGGGGGCTTCCAGTAACCCGTCCAGGACCATCGAGAGGTCCCAGGAGGGAAGGCGTGGTCTACAGGAAGGCCTCAGCTGCCTGGCACCATGCAGAACATGAGAGACCAGAGGGTGCCTACCTAGAGAGGCACCGAGGACAAGGGCATGGTTTGCAGCAATGGCAACCACATACACCTTTAATGTAGAGGGAACAGTCTCCGAGAAAGGCGAGACTGTAGGAATCCCAGCACTGTATCGATCAGGCAATGCACTGGGTCCTGCTCACACTGAGTGCATCAGAGACTAAAAAGCCTCAACTTTAGAGCATACAGCTTCCTAGTGGAGGGAGCCCTTGCGCCTGAGAGTGGACCCCGTCATGGCACTCTGGCTAGGACTTCTGGGAACAAAGCTACCGGGGAAAGGCATACAGACGCGGCCTCGGCCAGGTCTGTACCAGAGCATCCAGGCCCAGAGGGCTGGATGAGAGAGGGAGTACCACAGTGGACAGTGTGTCGACTCCTCGGAGGCTAACAGATCCACTCAGCACCTGTCTCAACAGGAAGTCTGCCTCCTGATTTATGTGCCCTGGTATTAAAATCACTCTCAGTCTAAGTCTGGTCTCTGCCCAGAGCAGGATCAAAGGGCATGGACATGGATCTGTGCGCACTAGCACATGGAAGCCCCTGTGGTGTGGGAGAAAGAGTTTCAGTGCTGGAAACAAAGCCCTCATCTCCAGGCAATATCGTACAGTCGTACAGGAAATTCAGAACAGTTTGCTAATTCCCCTCAATCTGAAATTCCCCTAATCTCCCACATCTAGCTCCTCAGCGCCCGATGCGGATAAAGAAATCCACTTCCGGGTCGGGCGAAATCGCTACGCGAGCTCCTGGAGCCGAATTCGGAGTCAGGAGAGCGGACAAGAGAAAGGGAAAGACCTTGTTCTCTTGTTCCGCTTCTGCTAACTCCATCTGCGTAGCGCAGAAGCATGGCCGGTAAACAAAGCCAAACAGGATTCAGAGTTTGCCAGGAGGAAATCCCCCATAATGCACTGGAGAGCCGACCGGGTATGCTCCTCACCCAAACGAACCATGCAAAGAGCGTGTGTCATCCTCCGTAATAAAACACGGACACCTCTTTAAATTCTTAAACGCCATACCTGCCTCGGACAGACACTCAACACAGATACAGCGGAGAGCTTCCTATCCAAACCAATGAACTGGTGTGTGTGTGCACACGGAGCTTCAGATACACTTTGAGGGAACTCCAGATACACTTCAGATACACACAGTGAGGGAACTCCATTTTTAACCTCCTTTCCTTCATAAATCCTGTTTCTATTAAAAATATCCTGTGTCTGCCTAAACATAATAAAAATGTAATGTAAAGGATGATTATTTTTTATTTTGTAAATAACTGTTAGCACTGCAGAAGTTCAGTAGCTTAGCATTCCCACAATGAATTGGCTTAGCTAAACTAGCACTTTTGGCTAAATTCAGCACTTACATGGGTTATGTGTCATTATGTTTTATTCACAGTTAATGCTAACTTTTAACTAGATGTAAAAATTTCCAGGGTCTTAATAATTACTTGAGCTGTTCAAGTTCTGTAACTTTTTCTGTAACAAGTTCTAAACCTTGAAAAATTTGCCTCAGCAACACCATCATTATCATCATCATCATCACCATCACCATCACCATCATCACCACAGATAAACATTCTCCACCCTTTGTCACCCTATTTTAAATGCTGTATCCCTTGTAGAGAATATACGGGATGTGAGTTGTCCTGTAATGTGGTACACATCATTTCACACTTTAACGCGTCTTTACAGTGGTGAGAAAAACAGAATAGCAAATAAAATCAAACCAGTTTCTCAGGTAATAGTTCTGTCACATCACGGCATGTCACTGACTTTACATACACTTTAAACAACAGTCACATGCCTGTTCAGACTGTCTTTGCTCTCTTCAGGGATAGCAGTATCTACAGGATTTCCTACTACTATAAACCTGTCCATGCAGACCTGCCACCCTAAACATAACGGTATCCACAGGTTTCAATCTCTCCACACCTGTCCGTTCAGATCTATCTTCTTAAAGATAGCAGTATCCACAGGTTAGAGCCTGCAGGATTTTTCTGTCACGGACTGACCTGTGTAGACCTGTGATTACTTAAAAAGACAGCAGTCTCCGCAGGTTGGGGTTACAATCTGTTCTTAAGCATATGTGCACTCACATATACTTTTCAGTTTCTTATAAAACTAACATAGAATAAAAATGATAAATTATATAGTTAAAATAATATATATATATATATATATATATATATATATACACAGCTCTGGAAAAAAAACAAGAGTCCACTGCCCAATCTCCAGATGTGAACCCTATTGAAAACCTCTGGAATGTCATCAAGAGGAAGATGGATGATCACAAACCATCAAGTAAAGCTGAGCTGTTATAAAGCTGGTATAAAGTTCCCCAACAGCAGTGTGAGAAACTGGTGGAGATCATGGAGCTAAAACTCATGCAGATCGGGGTTATTCCACCAAATACTGATCTCTTAATGTTATTTACACAAAGCATTAACACAATCTGTTTACATTTTGTTTTATTTGAGTTATTAAAGCTCTGTAATACTGCATGATCTTGGGTTATTTTGATGTGATGTCATTTCCTTTAAATATACACTCTAAATAATAGTTATATTTTGAATTTAGGAGAAATATTTTCACAGTTCACATAAAATCAAACAAAACTCTTCATCTGACCAACACATGACCCTGGAATAAAAAACAGAAGAAACTCATTATTTTTCCATATATATACACTATATTGCCAAAAGTATTCGCTCACCTGCCTTGAGTCGCATATGAACTTAAGTGACATCCCATTCCTAATCCATAGGGTTCAATATGACGTCGGTCCACCCTTTGCAGCTATAACAGCTTCAACTCTTCTGGGAAGGCTGTCCACAAGGTTTAGGAGTGTGTTTATGGGAATTTTTGACCATTCTTCCAGAAGCACATTTGTGAGGTCACACACTGATGTTGGACGAGAAGGCCTGGCTCTCAGTCTCCGCTCTAATTCATCCCAAAGGTGTTCTATCGGGTTGAGGTCAGGACTCTGTGCAGGCCAGTCAAGTTCCTCCACACCAGACTCTGTCATCCATGTCTTTATGGACCTTGCTTTGTGCACTGGTGCACAGTCATGTTGGAAGAGGAAGGGGCCAGCTCCAAACTGTTCCCACAAAGTTGGGAGCATGGAATTGTCCAAAATGTCTTGGTATGCTGAAGCATTCAGAGTTCCTTTCACTGGAACTAAGGGGCCAAGCCCAGCTCCTGAAAAACAACCCCACACTATAATCCCCCCTCCACCAAACTTTACACTTGGCACAATGCAGTCAGACAAGTACCGTTCTCCTGGCAACCGCCAAACCCAGACTTGTCCATCAGATTGCCAGATGGAGAAGCGCGATTCGTCACTCCAGAGAACGCGTCTCCACTGCTCTAGAGTCCAGTGGCGGCGTGCTTTACACCACTGCATCCGACGCTTTGCATTGCACTTGGTGATGTATGGCTTGGATGCAGCTGCTCGGCCATGGAAACCCATTCCATGAAGCTCTCTGCGCACTGTTCTTGAGCTAATCTGAAGGCCACATGAAGTTTGGAGGTCTGTAGCGATTGACTCTGCAGAAAGTTGGCGACCTCTTCACACTATGCGCCTCAGCATCCGCTGACCCCGCTCCGTCAGTTTACGTGGCCTACCACTTCGTGGCTGAGTTGCTGTCGTTCCCAAACACTTCCACGTTCTTATAATACAGCTGACAGTTGACTGTGGACTATTTAGGACTATTTATTTATTCCACACTGGAATTCACTGAGCTCCTGAGAGCGACCCATTCTTTCACAAATGTTTGTAAAAACAGTCTGCATGCCTAGGTGCTTGATTTTATACACCTGTGGCCATGGAAGTGATTGGAACACCTGATTCTGATTATTTGGATGGGTGAGCGAATACTTTTGGCAATATAGTGTATATATACAGCTGCGGAGAATGTAGTTTATTTAAAATTCAATCTTCTCACTTGATGAGTACTGTAGGCCTGCTGTAGGTTTCTTGTTTAAAATCTGTTTTCTGGTTGTCTTCTTTAATATTCTCTAGTAATAATAGTGATAATGGTGTTTGTGAGTTTATCAATCATTTGCTTATCGTTCTCTATCCTCCACTTACTGGTAAAGGAATGACTGTTTCTCACACGCTTCTCACCATGATAAATGTTTTTTCTGGTTCCTGTTAAAGCATCTCATGTGTGTACTCTCGGTTCCTTTTTCCTAAAAATGACTGCATTGTTTCCTGGTTTTAGGATTTTCCCACTGATTGTGCTGACCCATTGCTTTTGTTTATTGTTTCTACTTTAGTTTATATCAATGTTTGTTATTTAAAATTTCCTACTCTACAATATATTTCCTAATTACTTTACTAGCTGTTCAAGTTCTGTAACTTCAAGTTCTAAACCTTGAAAGATTTGCCTCACCACCATCATCATAATCATCGATGAACATTCTCCAGCCTACTTCATCCTATTTTTAAATGCTGTATCCCTTGTAGAGATTATAGGGGATGTGATTTGTCCTGTAATGTGATATGTATCATTTCAGACATTCATTACGTCTTCACAGTGGTGAGAAAATCAGAACAGTGAATAAAATCAAACCACTTTCTCAAGTAATAGTTACTGAGACATCAACATGATTGCTCTTAGCTACAAGATTCAGAGCACAGAAAATCTTCACTTATAAAATGCAAGAATGTGTTTAAATATAGGTGTGAATGGGATCAGGGACAGCAGTGGTCAGTCCTGTCAGTTCTAATCAGTATGGTTGAGTATCTGATGTAAAGCAGCCAGCAGCAGGTGATAGCGGTGTCTGAGAGGAGAAAGACTAGAAGACAGAATAGAATCACTTCCTCAGATTTGGACGTGATATGTTGTTGTTGTTGTTGTTGTTTTGTTTGTTCAAATGTAATATATATGTACAGCTCTGATTAGATATCTATTCGAATTAACAGGCTTTGGTATGGAAAGTATTATTTTTAATTAGAATTACACAAAAATGTTCAATGTGTACCTGAGATGCCTGTCTCTCTGTGTGGTCCCTCCCCTTTAAATTCCTGAATGCAGTGTTGATCTTATTTCCTGTCTTAGCTCCTTCTCTTCCCTTTCTTCACTGTCTCTGCATGAGAGAGGTGGGTTCCTTCTAAGCTCTGATTAATCTAATATCATCTTTGCTTAAAAAACAATTTTATGGTTTGTTTTACTCTTTTGGGCGGGGGCTTGTTGTAGGGTTTCAAGCGATTTCAAAAGTTTTCTTCTTTTGGTTTCATTTTTCTTCTTTGAGGTTTGTGGATTCTTAGGGTGTGTGTGTGTGTGAGTGAGAGAGAGAGAGAGAGAGAGAGAGAGAGAGTATTTGCTGAAACAGTCTGTGCTAAAAGTATGGCAAGTCCAGATGATAGTGTGTTATAAGTCACTGAGGTGTCAAGTGCACTGCAGCGGAACAGTTATTTCTATTATTTCAGCTTAAAAATGATTCAAAGTTGTACTTTCATTTAAAACAGGAAGTGATGAATAACGAAAGACCAACAATGGAGATTAAAAGGTTTGCTTGAAACTAAGGTACAAAAAGAGAACTTGCTCTTTTGATTGATTAAAGCATCAGAATTGGGAGCTTTTTAAAACAACTAAATATGTAAATTAAGGTTAAAATTAAAATCCAATTTTTTATACACCACGCTATACTTTCATTTGTATTGAATGTATATGAATTGTGGAATTGCAACGGCAAACGTAGAACACAGTGAGGGTGAGAGCAACTGCAACGTATGGAAATGTAATGATCTTTCTCAACCAAATATACACCTTACCTACAGGTATGTTTGTGTATAAAGAATGCTGATGAGATATAGAACATAACCAGTAGTCAGTGTGCATGCTGCCAATTGAATAGTGAATAAGTTATTCTTTTGGGTTCATATATTTGTAAATCTGACCCTGAAGTAGTCAGTGTCTCACCAGCCATGAACCTCACTCTATGTCACTGACCTTAAATACACTTAAAACTACAGTGACATGCCTGTTATAAACCTGCTATAAATCTGTCTGTGTAGACCTGCCTTCCTAGTGACAATGGTATCCACAGGTTCCAGTTCCTCTACACCTGTCTGTTCAGATCTATCTTCCTGAAAATAGCAGTCTCCACAGGTTTTAATTTCTCTACACCTGTCGATTCAGACCTGTCTTCCTTAAGATAGTGGTATCCACAGGTTAGAGCCTGCAGGATTTTTCTCTCACTGATTGACCCGTGCAAACCTTTCTTTACTTAAAAAGTCTCTGCAGGTTGGGGTTACAGTCTGTTCTTAAGCACAACTGTGCACTCATATATACGTTTCACTTACTTATAGAACAGAAACATAGAATAAATATGATAAATTATATAGTTAAAATAAAAATAAACATGTATATAGTTTATAAATCATGTTTTCTCTTCTCACTTCATGAGTAGGCCTGCGGTAGGTTTCTTATTTAAAATCTATTCTAATGGTGTTTGTGAATTTATCCATCATGTGCTTATCATACTCTATCCCACACTACAGTGGTGCACTGTGAGACCTTACTGGTGAAGAATGGACGGTTTCTCACATGCTTCTCACCATGATAAATGTTGATTCTGATTTCTGTTACTGTGTCTCATGTGTCCTCTCTGTTCTTTTTTGCTAAAAATGTGCTGTCCCATAGTTTTTGTTCATTGTTTCTACTTTAGTTTATATCAGTTTATTTAAAACTTCCTACACTTCAACATTTCCTAATTAATATACTAGTTTTTCAAGTACTGTAACTTTCAGTCAGATTCTAAACCTTAAAAGATTTGCCTCACCATCACCATCATTGTTATATTTAGGCATCAATATACCGATATAGCACATATATGAATTACTTATACATATAAAGAAAACACGCGAAGACAGTGCGATGACTTCATGTACTTAATAGGTTGGCAGCGTAACAACACACATAACCAAGAGTGCTTTTTAATGGTAACAACAATAATAACTTTAACCAAATACATCAAGATTCAAGAAGCTTTGTCATTTCCCCCACATATATCTGACGCAGTACATAGTGATATGAAACACTGTGTCTCCAGGACCTGGTGCTACAGAAACATACAACATGAAGATCAAACACAAGAACACAGAGCTAGGACTGAAGTTTGTCCAAAACACAAAGTGTAAAGTGTGTGAAGTGTAAACGACAAGACAGTGCAACAACAATAAGTACAAAAAAGACAACACAAAAACACAGGACACTTAGCACCAAAAAAAGAAAAGAACATGTGTAATGAAATGGAAATGAAATAAAATGAAATGATGTACTACTTTGAGTAACTGTAGAAAAAAACCATCAAACTAATAACATATATGATTTTTACATTATATATATATATATATATATATATATATATATATATATATATATATATATATATATATATATAGCGGCCTGACAACATGTACTGTGCAAAAATGCAGTAGCAGCGGTTGAGGTAGTGCAAAATAGAAATAAATATAGCAGCAGATGTAATAAACACAGGGGTTTAGGTAGTGCAATAAGTATTGAACAATATAAGGTGTGTGTGTGTGTGTGTATGTGTGTGTCCACACAGGTGAGAGTGTGTGTGTGTATGTGTCTGAGAGACAGAGAGTTGTATACAGTTCAGTCCTGAGTGAGTGTGTGTGTGTGTGTGTGAGTGTGAGAGAGTGTAGAACAGTTTCAGTCCTGGTTGTTGAGGAGTCTGATGGCTTGAGGAAAGTTACACAGTCTGGTTGTGAGGCCCGAACGTTCTGGTACCTCTTTCCAGATGGCAGGAGGGTGAAGAGTGTGTGTGTGGGGTGTGTGGGGTAAGAGTGTATGTGTGGGGTGTGTAAGAGTGTGTGTGAGGGGTGTGTGGGGTGTGTAAGAGTGTGTGTGAGGGATGTGTGGGTTGTGTAAGAGTGTGTGTGAGGGGTGTGTGGGGTGTGTAAGAGTGTGTGTGGGGGGTGTGTGGGGTGTGTAAGAGTGTGTGTGAGGGATGTGTGGGTTGTGTAAGAGTGTGTGTGAGGGTGTGTGGGGTGTGTAAGGGTGTGTGGGGGGGGGGGGGGGGGTGTGTAAGGGTGTGTGTGGGGGGTGTGTGGGGTGTGTAAGAGTGTGTGTGAGGGGTGTGTGGGGTGTGTAAGAGTGTGTGTGTGGAGTGTGTAAGAGTGTGTGTGGGGGGGGTGTGGGGTAAGAGTGTGTGTGAGGGGTGTGTAAGAGTATGTGTGAGGGGTGTGTGGGATCATCCACAATGTTGTTAGAGTGACTGTCCCCACTCTAACAGCCCATTGAGCCTGTCAGGTGGTCTACAAATTCTAACAGGAAACCTCCTAGTGCTCTGGAGGGGCGTAAATGATGGTTCTGCAAGTTCCATTAAGTCTGAATCTGAAGCACAGACTTTTGAGTCTTTAACTGGCAAGAGCAATCTGATGTCCCCCATGTATAGAACCTTCAAATTTTAAGTTTTACATACTACAAATTCCATATTGTGTCAAATTATCTGTTGTTCAAATAATGTATCGTTCATATGTATAAAAACTTAAAAATTTGAGTTTAACACTAAAAATCCTAAAAAATAGTTAAATTAACACGTTTATTTTAAACATGACAATAACAGTAATAAACCCATAAAAACTTGAGACAGTACTAAATCTCAAATATATTAACAGTGCTTGTTTACTGCACAATCAGCTAATCTTCCATAAGCATTAAACAAACTGAACAGTATAATTAACAAATCTCATATCCAGAATTGTGCAATGTACAACTATTCAGCACCCATCAACTTTTAAAACAATTCCAGCTTGTTTCAGATGGCATAACACTTACTGTAACAGATATCCAGGTTGCATTATTTTCTGGAGTAGGGCTGTCCAGAATATTAAGTTGGCAAATGTATCCATTCATCATGAACAAGAGTGCACTACAGGTGTAGAGACATTAAAACTTGTGGATAGGGCTATCTTTAGAAAGACAGGTCTGAACTGACAGGCAGGGGCGTATCTAGGATTTGAAAACATCAGGGGCTGAGCCCAAAACATCCGGGGCTAATTGAGGAGAGGGGGTAAGCAAGAATAACACGTTTTGTAAGGGCATTTTTATGTAATATTGTTTAATAATAAACACAAATTAACACAAACAGTATGCAGCTTTAGAAAATTTAATTCAGTCTTTTTTCTGACTCCTCCCATCATTTCAGAGTCTTGCTACTAAAAAAGGAGTTCATTAAATTCATTACATTTCTCTCTCACAGGTATACCATGCAATATTATCTCTTTTACAGCTTGTGTGTGTGCCATGCAGATCCTTTATTATTACTATTATTTTACAATAATCTATATTATACTGCACCTTTATTTCATTCCTGATTCATGCTGCACTACTGTATGAATTATTCTTTGTTTATTTTTTTTTATTTTTTACAGCCTCTCTTCTCTTATCGTTCTCTCATCTCTCATTCTCTCAGCTATCTTACTGCTTGTATCTTGTCTACTTCATGCTCTTGATGACTTCTATACTATTTTTTTGAGGGTGGAATCATCAGAGAGTATCTCCGAGACTTGAGCAAAACGGTCAGTTACCATACCAGTATTTATAGAGCTGAGAATTCCTTTATCAATAGACAGAACAGCTGAATGATGGAGTCTGTTCTGGTCCATTGTTCACCTAAATCATGTCTGTATTTTAACTTAAATACTGCATTAGTTGAATAATAGAAAGTCATGATGTTCAGACTGTAATGTCTTAAGGCTTTAACAGATTATATTTTATTTAGATCTATCTTTAGGATGATTTAATTTAAGGCTTTTGTACACATTGGGTATGGAATAATATTCCAAAGGGTCCTATATGTCAGGGGTTTTCAGAACCAGAGACAGTGGGCCTCCTTTTGACACAACATACATTTGTTAGCCGACTTTTATCACCTGTGTTAACATTAAATATTAGAAGTTAGACTTTTATCTGAATAATAAGATTGTTGCGTTTTCTGACATTTTTATTGCTGTCCCGTTTAAGGGCTGTAAGGTATTTTAGTCACGTGGTGTGAAAGCAGCGCCGCGCAGACCGATGTGTAGGACATTAAAGTATCGCGAGAACAGTTCTAGAGCATATTCGAGCGAACACTCTCGCGGTATTTTGGCGAGAGGGTGTGTGTGTATGTGTGTGTGCAGAGATGTCCGTCAAAATCATGTACAGTAAACGGCAACAGTGCTCTAATAAAACGATCAACATTTCATGAATTCCTCTACACTCCGGTGGAAAATTTGGGATAAAACATTCGGGGCTAGATTAAAAACATCCTGTTACGGGGGGAACTTCGGTACGCTAGGAGGGGGAAAGTACCAGGTCAGCCCCGTCCTCTACGAGGATGCTGAGGGGAGAGTGGACTGGTGCCCGGGGCAGATAGGGAAAGTGTGCGACTGAAGCAATGTACAGTAGAATTGTTGGGTGTATCAGTTATGAAGGATGGGAAAATAATATGATAAATAATATAAAGATAATGAGGGTTTTAATAGAGTGCAGATAAACAGTGGAGTGGAGTGCTTGGTGTATGGAAGGCACGTCCAGAGCAGGGTTTGAATCGAGAAGGTTGCAACCTCTAGATACATGCGCAAAGCGCTACCACTTCACCAAGCAAACCCAGAAGAACTGTTTGTGGAAATGCACAAGAGAGGATCAGGAAGCTGCAGCGCTACGCTGCTGAACCTTTCGTGCGCCGGCCACTTTCGAGATTACCTCTCGGGGCGCTGAGCGTACCGATACGAATTACCGTATTCTGACCTTAGTGAAAACTTTGTTAAATTGCTTTTCGAAATATTACCTCTCAGAGCGCCTAGAGCTCTGATACAAATACTGAGAAGAGAATGAGGGATGCTTTCAGTAATCCTAGACTTCTAGATATTACCTCTCGCCGCGCTATGCGCTTTGATACAGCATACCACCCTAACTCTAGTACAGACTATGTCCGCACACGGAGTGAAGGAATTCGGTGGTTTAAGTAGCAACGCATGCAGGTGCTGCGAGTTGCACTAATTGTTGGCACGTGAGCCGGCGGCTATAAGGGAGCGTGCTGGTGGCCGCGGGTTTGCCTGAGAAGGCACCGGCGACGTTACACTACCCCCCTGTCTAGGAACGGCCCCTGATGTTCCCGAGTTTGCCGCCCGGTCCCTTCGAAAGGTCCTAATCAGCTCCGGGTCCAGGATGTGCCGGGCCGGGACCCACAACCGTTCATCTGGGCCATAGCCCTCCCAGTCGACCAGATACTGGACGTCCCTCCCATGGCGTCGGGAGTCCAGAATCCGCTGCACTGTTAAAGCCGGAGCCCCATCGATGAGACACGGTGGGGGTGGGGCCTGGTCATTAGGAGGTGCTAAGGGGCTGCAAAGGACTGGTTTCAGCCTCGAGATGTGAAACATGGGGTTGATTCTCAAGGAGCAGGGGAGTTGCAGGTGGTATGCGACTGGATTTATCCGCCGCAAAACCTTAAAGGACCCAATATAACGAGGTGCCAATTTCTTGGACTCCACTCGCAAGGGGAGGTCTTTGGACGCCAACCAAACTCTCTGACCCGGACGGAAGGTGGGGGCCGCATGCCTCTTGCGGTTAGCTGCACGGGCGCTCTTCTGAGCAGCTGTCTGGAGGGCTATTTTTGCCCTCTGCCAGACCCTGCGGCAGTGGGCCACCATTTGCTCTGCTGCTGGGACCCCTAGGTCCCTCTCCTGCTCGGCGAACATGGGGGGGGTACCTGAACAGGCGACATGCCCAGAGCAGAGTGCCAAAGGGTGTTGTGGGCATACTCGACCCAGATCAGGTGTCTGACCCATGTTGCCGGATTGGAGGTAGCCAGACACCGGAGAGAGCGAACCAAGTCCTGGTTAACTCTCTCAGTCTGACCGTTGGACTCAGGGTGGAAACCTGATGAGAAACTGGCGGAAGCACTGATGAGGCGGCAAAAGGCCTTCCAAAAATGGCTAGCAAACTGGGGACCCCGATCCGATACCAAGTCTAAAGGGAAGCCGTGTGTTCGAACGACATGCTGAAGGAGGAGTTCCGCTGTCTCCTTAGCTGAAGGAAGTTTAGGCAGAGGGATAAATTCACCTGCTTTAGAGAACCGATCCACCACCACTAGTATTACATTCATTCCCTGGGATCGTGGCAGGCCAGTGATGAAGTCTAAGGAAAGGTGCGACCAGGGGCGAGCTGGAATGGGTAGGGGGCGAAGCAGGCCCTGTGGATGAGTCTGGGGTTCCTTGCTTCGAGCACATGCCTGGCAGGCAACCACGAAGGCCCGAACGTCTCGATCCATGGAGGGCCACCAGAATCTGCGGCGCAAAAACTCTAAGGTTCTCACAACGCCTGGGTGCCCAGCGAAAGGTGAGGCATGGCCCCAGGCAAGAACCTGTGGTCAGACCGGGGTTGTGACGTAGAGTCTATCGGGTGGGCCGCCCCCCAGATCAGGCTCTTGTTGGAGTGCCTGGCGAACCACCTCCTCCAAACCCCAACGTAGAGGTGCCACAATCCGAGACGGTGGAATTATGGGTTGGGGTTTTGGGTTCTCTGCCGGGGCATCCCACTGGCGGGAGAGAGCGTCTGGTTTGGTGTTCTTCGAGCCGGGTTTGAATGAGAGGGTAAAATCAAACCGGGTAAAGAATAGGGACCACCTGGCCTGCCGCGGGTTCAGGCGCTTGGCCTGCTGGATGTAGGTCAGGTTCTTGTGGTCTGTCTGAATGAGGAACAGGTGCTTGGCCCCCTACAGCCAATGCCTCCACTCCTCCAAAGCCAGCTTGACAGCTAAGAGCTCGCAATCCCCTACATCATAGTTCCTCTCCGGTGCCGTCAGTCTGTGAGAGAAATATGCACAGGGGTGCAATTCTTTCTTAGTACCGGACCTTTGGGAGAGGACAGCCCCTACTCCTATGTCTGAAGCGTCAACTTCCACTATGAATTGGACCTCTGAGTCCGGCATGCACAGCACTGGGGCTGAGATCAATCTCTCTTTCAAGGCCTCGAAGGCCTCTTGTGCCTGGATGTACCATGTGAACCTGCCCTGGGACTTCCTGGTCAGGGCAGACAGCGGGCTGGCTAAGGAGCTAAAATTGCACACAAAGCGCTGGAAAAAATTAGCGAAGCCCAAGAAGGGTTGTACCGCACGGACTGAGGAAGGCTGAGGCCACTCTTTGACAACCCTGATCTTAGCTGGGTTCATGCTGAGACCGCCCCGAGAGACAACGAAGCCCAAGAAAGAGTTGGTGCTCACGTGAAACTGCGATTTTTCAAGCTTCACGTAGAGGCTGTTCTGGAGGAGAAGCTGCAGGACCCGTCGGAGGTGTATGATGTGTTCCTTTAACGAATTGCTAAAGATTAGAATGTCGTCCAGGTACACAAACGCATAGTGGTTCAAAGTCTCCCTGAGGGCCTCATTAATGAGCCGTTGGTAGACTGCCGGGGCGTTCATTAGGCCAAAGGGCATCACCAAGTATTCGTAATGCCCTGAAGGCGTGAGGAAGGCAGTCTTCCACTCATCCCCTGCCCGGATGCGAATCAGGTTGTACGCACTGCGGAGGTCAAGTTTGGAAAAAAACCTGGCCTGTCGCAGGTGGTCAAAAGCTGAGTTCATCAGGGGAAGAGGGTGGCGGTCCTTTACGGTTAGCGCATTCAAGCCGTGGTAATCAATGCAGTGATGCAGGCTCCCATCCTTCTTTTTAACAAAGAAGAAGCCCGCTCCCACTGGTGACGTGGAGGGACGGATGTGCCCCAGGGATAAGGCCTCTCAGATATATTGGTCCATGGCCTTATACTCTGGTGGGGAAAGGGAGAATAATCTGCCCCTGGGGGGAACTGCACCTGGAAGCAAGTTGATGGCACAGTCAAAGGGTCGATGAGGAGGCAGTGCCTGGGCCCTTTGTTTAGAAAAGACTTCTTGGAGATCCCAGTAATCCTCCGGGACTGCCGCTAGATCCACCGGCCCCAGTGGGGGAGGTGTAGAGGTGTATAATTCTTTGAGGCAGCTCTGGGGGCACTGGGATCCCCAAACAGAGACTGACTGTGTGACCCAGTCTATGCGAGGATTATGCTGCTGCAACCAGGGGAACCCCAGGATTAGATGTAGCTCAGGAGCCTTAGTCACATACAATGACAGACGCTCCGTGTGGCGCCCAATGCGTAGGAGAAGTGGAGTTGTCTGTGTGGTTATGGGACCTGCAGCCAAGGGATGCCCATCCGGGCCATGAACTGGTAGGGGTTGTGCTAGCGGTTCCAGCTGGACCCCCACTCTGTGGACTAAGCCCTCATCAATGAGATTACCTGTGGCTCCCGAGTCAACAAAAGCCCGGAGGTTTACCTGTCTATCCTCCCCCAGGAGGAGGATGGCCTCTAAGAAAAGGCCGGACTTGTGGGAGGCCACACCTAGGGCCAACTCAGGCCCCTCTACTTGGGAGGGCCTGCGCCCTTTTAACATCTTGACTGGTTGGGCCCCCTTGGTGGCAGGCCTAAAGGTCTGTGACAGGGGCCGCTCTAGATGAGATGAGGTGCCTTGTTGTGTTAAACCCGTAGCCCCTAATTGCATGGGTTCTGAGGAAGTCTCATGGGGCCCGGAGTACTCAGAAGATGCTTGAGCATGGATGCCCTGACTCTGGGACTGCCTGCTTGCCTGCCGTTCAATTCTGCGTTCACAGAAGCGATTATCCAGGCGGATAGCAAGATGATACAGGGCCTCCAGGTCAGGAGGAGGATCACGAGCTGCCAACTCATCCTTTAACTCTTCAGAAAGGCCCTGAACATAGGCCTCCTGGAGGGCTTGATCATTCCAGCCCGAGCCAGCCGCCAGGGTTCGAAACTCAACAGTGTAACTAGCCACTGAGCGGGCACCCTGGCGCATGCGGAGGAGGGATGAGGTTAGGTCCCCCGCCCCAGATGGGTAGTCAAAAGTGCTCCTTAAGGCCGCTATAAATGAGTCGGCTGTGGGGAGGTCTGCTAGGCGGTGCTGCCAAATGGCCGTAGCCCAGGCCAGTGCCTTGCCTGTGAGAAGGGAGATCATATACGTGATTTTGGCTTTCTCAGAAGGGAATTGGGAGGGCTGCATCTCAAAGGCCAGTGAGCATTGCATAATGAACGAATTGCAGGCCCCAGGTTGCCCCGCATAGGGCTGTGGGGGAGGTAATCGGGTCTCAGAAACCACGGGAGTGGCAGGGTTCAGATGGCTGGCCTGCTGTGCTTCCGCCAGAGGGTTGTCTGCCACAGAAGCCCCTTGGGGATGCAGGAAGGCCTGGATCTGCCCTATTTGTTCTGAGATCTGCTGCAGTTCAGTGAATAATGAAGCCAGGGCCTGCTCACGTTTGCCCAGAGCTGTGGCCTGCCCAGCCACAACCTGCCCTATCCGCTCCAGACTAGCCGGGTGACGGTCTGGTGCGGACATACTGTTACGGGGGGAACTTTGGTACGCTAGGAGGGGGAAAGTACCAGGTCAGCCCTGTCCTCTATGAGGATGCTGAGGGGAGAGCGGACTGGTGCCCAGGGCAGATAGGGAAAGTGTGCAACTGAAGCAACGTACAGTAGAATTGTTGGGTGTATCAGTTATGAAGGATGGGAAAATAATATGATAAATAATATAAAGATAATGAGGGTTTTAATAGAGTGCAGATAAACAGTGGAGTGGAGTGCTTGGTGTACGGAAGGCACGTCCAGAGCAGGGTTTGAATCGAGAAGGTTGCAACCTCTAGATACATGCTCAAAGCGCTACCGCTTCACCAAGCAAACCCAGAAGAGTTGGTTGTGGAAATGCACAAGAGAGGATCAGGAAGCTGCAGCGCTACGCTGCTGAGCCTTTCGTGCACCGGCCACTTTCGAGATTACCTCTTGGGGTGCTGAGCGTTCCGATACGAATTACCGTATTCTGACCTTAGTGAAAACTTTGTTAAATTGCTTTTCGAAATATTACCTCTAATAATACAAATACCGAGAAGAGAATGAGGGATGCTTTCAGTAATCCTAGACTTCTAGATATTACCTCTCGCCGCGCTATGCGCTTTGATACAGCATACCACCCTAACTCTAGTACAGACTATGTCTGCACACGGAGTGAAGGAATTCGGTGGTTTAAGTAGCAACGCATGCAGGTGCCGCGAGTTGCACTAATTGCTGGCACGTGAGCCGGCAGCTATAAGGGAGCGTGCTGGTGGCCGCGGATTTGCCTGAGAAGGAACCGGCGACATTACACATCCGGGGCTCGAGCCCCGAATGAATAGCCGCGCTATACACTTCGATACAGCATACCACCCTAACTCTAGCACAGACTATGTATGCACGTGGAGTGAAGGAATTCTGTGGTTTAAGTAGCAACGCATGCAGGTGCCGTGAGTTTTACTAATTGCTGGCACGTGAGCCGGCGGTTATAAGGGAGTGTGCTGATGGCCGTTACACATGACGTTACACATCCGGGGCTCGAGCCCCGAATGAATAGCCCTAGCGACGCCCCTGCTGACAGGTATAGAGAAATTAATACCTGTGGAGACTGCTATTTTCAGGAAGATAGATCTGAACAGACAGGTGTATATGGATTGTTCTTTACAGTGTAAATGTAAAGAACAAGAACAATCTTCATAATTACAATGCTGTAATATTTACCTACAGAATGCAGTAAAATTCAACTGAAAACACTGAATGTTCATCAAATAAACCCAATGTTGGGTTTTAGAAATCTTTCACTTTAATCATCCCAAAGAACATTAACATGTTTAACAACTTGACTTATTTTAATGTGTGTTGTATGGCCTGTATGTTTATTTTGAAAAGTTAACGCATTCAAGGTACAAACACAAAGCAAAACGCTCTTTTTTTCTTCACAAAATGGTCACAAGGTCACAAAATGGTCCACTTCCACATGGATTCAAAAACTCTCATGTACTTTCAGACCAAAACAAACCTCATATCTTAAAATAGGATAACCATAAAAATCTAAGGCTATGTTATAATAAAAGAAGGTTTCCCATTACTCCTGTTCAGAGCTTCATTTCCTAATATGTCACAAAGGCTAATCATGCCAGCCACATAAGAAAAAGACCGCCTTGTAAGCTCCTGACACGTTGTAAGCAACTGATGGAAAGTTCCATACAGATGTGCTGAATAGTTTCAAAAGTGCACTTGTGTTCTTTTGGGAACTCCAGGTTCAAGGCATACTAAAGGCCAAAAAGTTAGGCAAATGCAGTGGGGACATCTGGAAGATCTGTGAGGACAATGGTATCTTCCAATACAATAGCAGTATTGATGACTGTGGACTGCAAGGCAGGTGCATCATCCTCAAGAACAGTGAGGATACCCATCTTGACACCTCTGGTCTGCCTATCATCTGGATCTGTACCAGACTGAAATATATCTGTATAGCAATCATCCTAAAATATAAATAATGTGCAAAGAGAACATATCTGTGATTACTCTGTAATTATACAGTAAATAGTGGGAAGAAATTTCAGCTACCCACTAATAATCATTTATTAGTAGCTCTAGTGTTTATCTTAAGATTCTGTCTACATTTTAAAGCAAATCTCTTGTTCAAGATCATAGGCACAGTAAATTCAATGTGCATGACAGTTAAAGTGCACTCATGATTGAAAGAAAAGCCCATACTGTACTCACCAGACATGTCAGGAAAAGTTTCTTTGAACTTTCACATACAAATATGGGTAGACCTGATGTTCTTCGATGCAGTACAATGTCAAATGTCTGGAAATCAGACAAAAGAGAAATAGACTTTTGTTATGACTGTAAATAAAGGCCACTTTCACCACATTTGACATTAGAATGCATTTATGATTTTTCGACCATGGTCCATTGCTAAATACAACAAATCTGCAGACTATTAGAACAAAGAAACTTGGCACTAAAAATCAGACTCTGAACTATACATTTTGCACTAAGTAGTGATGAAAAATATTGCTTTGACTCTCCTCTGCCACACTCTTTCCTCTGCCCACATCCATCTGCAGCAGTCCCATATACCATTTACTGTAGTAAAGTCAGCAAGCAAAATTAATGTATTGAACATATTGAATAGAGGGGTATTTATGATGTTTTTTCAATTTACAGTTGAGGTCATAGGTTGACATCCTTTTTGCTGAATCTGCATAATGTTAATAATTTAAAAGAAATAAGATAAATCCTATAAATTGCGCTTTGTTTATTTAGTTCTGCCTTGAAGAAGCCATTTCACATAACAGATGTTTTCATATAGTCTACGAGACAATAATAACTGAATTTAATGAACAAATTAACTAGATCAAAAATTTACATCCCCTCGATTCTTAATGCTGTGTGTTGTTACCTTGATGATCAGTGACTGTTTTTGTGTTTTGGAAAGTTCTTTATGAGTCCCTTGTTTGTCCTGAGCAGTTAAACTCCCCACAGTTCTTTAGAAAAATCCTTCGGATCCTGCAAATTATTTGCTTTTCCATCATCTTCTGCATATTTTACCCCTTTCCAGCATAGGCTATATATTTTATATTTTAAGATCCATCTTTTCACACTGAGGACAACTAAGGGACTCTTACAGAACTATTAGAAATAGTGGACAACATAATACATTACAAGCCAGGGGTGTAAACTTTTGAACAGGATGATCTGTATAAATTATTTTGTTTAAAGATATGATTTTTTCAATAATGTTTGAGTCTACATTGGTGAGTATGTAAAGATTACTGCTAAAAAAGGGAGCCAAATTTTTTGATCACAAAATCACTGATGACAGATTCAATTCAATTCAATTTATTTTTGAATAGCGCTTTTAACAAAGAGCATTGTCTCCAAGCAGCTTTACATGAGAAACGACATAAGAAAAAAACTTCATATAAACAGAAAAACAGTCCTAAATGTTATCCCAAGTGAACAAGCCTGAGGTGACTGAGGCAACTGTGGCAAGGAAAAACTCCCTAAGATGGTATGAGGAAGAAACCTTGAGAGGAACCAGACTCAAAAGGGAACCCATCCTCATTTGGGTGACAATTGTGTGATGCAGATACAGCATGTGTATAGTGTTATGTAAATCAATAAGGAGGTTGTTGTCCACAGTGCTGCTTGAATATCCCAATCCTCACAAGCAGAACCCGGCTGGAGCTGGTCCATCTCCGGATGCCACTGGAGCACAGTCTCTGTATGCCTCGGGATGGGTAGAAGAAGGGAAACAATGGAACAGCATTAGCGTAGCTGCTGTTCATAATATTAGCAGCACTAGATGATAATGTGCATTTAATCAGATGTTCTGGAGCACAAGGTTATGGGATGTGTTAAATGTATGCCAGGATAAAGAGATAAGTCTTTAGTCTACATTTAAACTGGGAGACTGTGTCTGAGCCCCAAACACTGTCAGGAAAACTATTCCAAAGTTTAGGAGCTAAATACAAAAACGCTCTACCCCCTTTTGTGGACTCTGATATTCTGGGAACTACCAGAAGTCCGGAATTTTGTGATCTTAAAGAGCGTGGTGGATTGTAAGGTGTTAGAAGACTGGAGAGATAGGTGGGAGCTAAACCAATTAGAGCCTTGTATGTAAGTAGAGCTATTTTGTAGTCAATTCTAAGTTTAACAGGTAGCCAGTGCAGGGATGATAATATTGGGGTTATATGATCATATTTTCTTGATCTGGTAAGAACTCTGGCGGCTGCATTCTGGACTAACTGTAGCTTGTTTATTGAAGATGCAGGACAAACACCTAGTAATGCATTACAATAGTCCAGTCTGGAGGTCAGGAATGCATGAACTAGTTTTTCTGTATCAGATACAGATAAAATGTTCCTAAGCTTGGCAATATTTCTAAGGTGGAAGAAGGCTGTTTTTGTGATATTGGAAATGTGATTTTCAAAGGATAAGTTGCTGTCTAATATTACACCCAGGTCTTTCACTGTAGAGCTAGTAGTAACAGTACATCCTTCTAGGTGCAAGCTGAATTGCGAGAGCTTCTGTGTACTAGTTTTTGGGCCAATAAGTAATATCTCTGTCTTGTCAGAATTTAATAATAGAAAATTATCGGTCATCCAATCTCTAATATCTTTAACACGCACAGTTAGTGTAGACAAATTAGATATTTCATCTGGTTTTGATGAGATATATAACTGGGTATCATCGGCATAACAATGGAAACTAATCCCATGCCTTCTAATGATGTTACCTAATGGAAGCATGTATACTGAGAAAAGCAGAGGTCCTAAAACTGACCCTTGTGGGACCCCGTATTTCACTGGCACTACACTGGACAGTTCTCCATTTAAATCTACAAGGTGGTATGGATCAGACAGGTAGGATCTAAACCATTTTAAAGCCTGTCCCTGCATACCTGTGTGATTTTGTAAGCGATCTATGATAATATTATGATCTATAGTGTGGAATGCAGCACTAAGATCAAGCAGGACTAAAATGGAGATGCAGCCTTGGTCCGAAGCTAAAAGCAAGTCATTAGTGATTTTAACTAGTGCAGTTTCTGTACTATGATGGGGCCTGAAACCTGACTGAAATTCTTAGGATAGAAAAGGATATTGTTTTCCTGTAGGAAGGCGCATACTTGAGCTGACACCTTTTCTAATATTTTAGATATAAACAGAAGGTTTGAAATCGGTCTGTAATTTGATATTTCATCAGGGTCTAGTAACGTTTCTTAAGAAGAGGCTTAATAACTGCTAACTTAAGAGATTTTGAGACATGACCTAGAAATAAGGAAGAGTTAATAATATTGAGAAGAGGCTCTCCAGCTGCATGTATCACTTCTTTCAGCAGTCTAGTTGGAATTGGATCTAACAGACACGTTGTTGGTTTAGCCGTGGTGATAAGTTTAACTAGCTCTTCCTGTCCTATACTGGTAAAGCATTGTAGCTTTAGGTGTGGAGCTATAGGCTGGTCTAGATCACCGGATGACATCAATGGTTGAACATCCAATATTTTGTTCCTGATACTATCAATTCTTTTAGTGAAGAAATTCATAAAGTCCTCACTACTAAACTGTGCTGAAATACTCTCTCCAGAAATCTGAGGTTTTGTTAGTTTAGCCACTGTACTGAATAAGAATCTGGGATTGTTCTGGTTTAGTCAGTGGGTTTGGTTTGGGCAGTGGTGGCTCAAGTGGTTAAGGCTCTGGGTTGTTGACTGGAAGATCAGGGGTTCAAGCCCCAGCACTGCCAAGTTGTCACTGTTGGGCCCTTAACCCTCTCTGCTCCAGGGGCGCTGTATCATGGCCGACCCTGTGCTCTGACCCCAACCTCCAAGGATGGGATATGCGAAGAAAGAATTGTGTGTATATGTGACAAATAAAGGCTGTTTCATTATTTCTATCAGATGCTCAGCCCTAGCAGCTTTTAGAGCCTGTCTATAGCTGGACAGACTGTCTTTATACGCAATTCTAAAATCTTCTAATTTGGTTTTTCTCCACTTTGGCCCAAGGTTATGGGTTGCTCTCTTGAGGGTGTGAGTATGACTATTGTACCACGGTGCAGGTGTTTATTCTCTGACCTTTTTTAGTCGGATGGGGGCAACAGTGTCTAGTGTGCTGGTAAAAATAGTGCCTATGCTGTTGGTTACTAGATGAATACTCTGAATAAGCAATTGCATGATAGTGTTCATCTGTGCTGTCAAAAGCAATCAGAATCAAACAGACTTATAGATATTGCAATTATTTAAAAAAAAATAGTCTTTCCTGCTCTTCAAGAAATTGAGCAGGCCATCTCTCCTGGATTTCTGAGACCATGGGCTGCACCTCCACAATCTCCTTTCTCCTCAGGGAAAATGTGAGGTCCATCTTCTGCCTTATGAGTTCCATGTCTTTCCCTTTTTCATTGCATCCACCAAGACACATCTTTGATCTTCTAGTGTATCATCATATTTTTTTAGGATGATCAGGAACATGACTGATCTTACCTCTCTTTTGTTTTTTCAAGGAAAACCTACCATCTTCATCCCTTCCTATTTTCCTGTTTACGATAACCTCATTACATCCAGAATGGCACAACTTTGATCGATAGTTTCCGAGATTGTACTTGATACCTGTTGTCCAGCCATCATATCCTTTGCCACTACCAGGCTCCTTTAGGCATGGATGTTTACTGACAAGTTCAGCAGCAACAGACTGAATTTCATATTTATCAGGGTATGCTTTCAGGGCAAATATTTCTTGTGCCAGCTTGTCCAGAATTTCCATTTTCATGTCTCTGGTTACAATTAGACCGGTCCCAGTTTTTTCATACATGGCATTGCCCTTATGGTGTTTTAACTCAATGTCGTATGAGAAATGGGGGATCCGAAATGGAGAAGGCCACTGTGAGATGTTTTGCATAAAGTTCTGAATATCTCAAGATGTGCTATTGGAAGATGCAGATGAACTGATGCTGGCTGTATCAAGAGAAGAGATGAGGGGTGGGTGGAATGGTGTTTTTCACTGTGGTGGTAATGGTGTTTCATCATTATTCCAAAGAATGTGCAAGACGACCCTTTCTGCAGGCAACTCTACATTGTCCATCAGATTGCAAAGAGCATTACCAAAATCTGGGTCTTCATATTGTAAAGAGAATTCACCTTTAAGTTGAAGTTTTTCTTGAAGTTCATTTTGCAGTTGCTGTATAGTTTCCGGGGTCTTAGTTAATTGGACTTTCCGGATGAGTTTTGGGTTTGTTTGTTTCACAATGCCTGTGAAAACCAACAAAAACACACTGTCATCTGAGCTCAGATATAATTGAAAGCTACGTTACTACAGCATTAATTGTAATCTATTCCAACAACATTAACAAAAACGTAGTATAATACATTAATCATTTACATTAATAGTACATACCATTACAATCAATGCAGCAGGCACATCCTTGGGGTCACCAACTTTCCAGCTACTGGGTATACAACCAATGGGTGCTAATTATTCAAAGCCTCTGGATCCAGGATTTCTATATCTGTGTAGCCACTGTCAATAAGCTGATAAGATCTGTAATGTTCCAGAAACCAAGATGAGAGCTTTAGTGACAAAGGACACTTTTTCAAAGTTAACCAAAATGTTCAGTATCTTGTAGGCCCCAAGGTTATCAGCACAGACACAAAATACTGTTCCCTTTAAAAACTTATTTAAAACCTCAAGAAATACCACATCCCTTTCCAGAGACTTTATATCCCTAATCACTGGATAAAGAAATGCACCATACCCAAACAGTTTAACATAAACACTCTTTCATCCTTCCAGATGACACACCCAGCACCTTTCTTCCTGTCTCTCTGATCACTGCTGCTGTAGTTTCCCCGTCAACTGGCAGCACTACCAGACCACCCAGAGCCTGCCTCAACTTCTGTCTAAATTCTTCACAACATTCCTCCTTTTTCAGCTTCCACCACTTGGTTTTCTTCTCCATCTCTATCTTTAACCTCTGCTTACAGACCATCAGTCATCCTACACACCACCATCCTAGGCTGTCTGGCTACACTCTCTCCCACCTCATATACTCTCTATCACCTCATCTAATTCACTCCAGAATCTCTCTTTCTCCTCTAACTCACCACCTACCTGTGGGGCATAACCACTAACAACATTCACCATCACCCCTTCAACCTCTAACTTCAGACTCATCACCCTGTCCGACACTCTCATCACCTCCAGAACATTCCTCACAAACTCCTCCTTCAGGGCCACACCTACCCCATTTCTCTTACTATCCACACCATAATAAAACAGCTTGAATCCTGCTCCTATACTCTGAGCCTTGCTCCCCTTCCCCCTGGTCTCCTGTACACACAGTATATCCACCTTCCTTCTCTCCATCATATCAGCCAGCTCTCTACCTTTCCCTGTCATAGTGCCAACATTCAGAGTTCCTATTCTAAGTCCTACACTCTTACCTTTCCTCTTCTCTCTCTGCCTACACACTCTCCTTCCTCCTCTACTTCTTCGACCAACAGTACCCCAATTTCCACCAGCGCCCTGTAGGTCAATGGCGCCGATGGCGGTCGTTGTTAACCCGGTCCTCGGCCGATCCGGTATGAAATTCAGAGTACTGATGATTCGCATGGTTAAATTTGGCAATCTTTTACGCCAGATGCCCTTCCTGACGCAACCCTCTCTATTTATCCGGGCTTGGGACCGGCACAGAAGTCACTGGACTGTGACCCCATGGCTTGATTGTCACAATAAAGTCTCTAAAACCTTAATCCTTAATGACTGAAACAAACACAAAGTTTTTATGTCCCCTTCTATATACAGTAAGTATATATATATATATATATATATATACTGTATATAGAAGGGGACATAAAAACTTTTATGTCCCCTTTTATGTTTAGTGCTCCTTAAAATAGAGATTCCTCCTGTGGTCAGTGGACAGTACCTTTTGCTTCAGTAGTTAAAATTAGTGGATTTGTATTGAATACTGCATCATTATTTTTTTGAACAATAGAATCATCTATTTCAATACTATATGCAGTAAGCACATCTTTAATTCTTTGAAGGGAATGAATTTTAGTAAAGTGCAAAATATCACTCAATTCCTCAACAATTTTCTGTACAGCACTTTTAGAAACATGCAATATTGACTGTATGCACAGAAAAATAGATACAAGTTTATGTTCAAGAGTCTCAGCATCTACATTCTCATCCCTTCTATTGCTGTTTGAAACTTGGCTTGAACCACTTGGCAGTGTCTCAACCTCAACAAATGTATCTAATGGCTGGTCAACAGTATGAGTATCAGTGCCACAGACTGCATTTTCAGAATGCACTCTTAAACAGGTTATAATCTCCTTTGTATTCCTGTGCTTTCTACTTCTATGTGAACTAAAGGTTTTTAGAGTGTTAGTTTTAAACTCACACTGCAGGAAGGGGCAACTGACAGTCTCGTGATTTTTTAAGTGATGTCCAAGATGAGTGAAAAAAGTCTGTTGAGTACAAATTTCTCTAAACTCACATAAATCACAAAAAAAGGTCAACTTCTCTTGTCTTTTTACAGTCTGGCAATGTGACCTGCTGAGGTGTGATTTTAAAGCACCAGCTTTTTTAAAGGTACACACAGTCACTGTAGATGCAGGACCAGTGGGTTCCTCTTCCAGAGTCAAGTCAAAGAAGCTTTGTAGTCACTTCAACCATATATAGCTGATGCAGTACACAACGAAATGAAACAACGTTCCTGCTAGACCAAAGGTGCTACACAGAACAAAAACAAAGTACAGGTGACATGGACAAACATAGAGCTAAACATAGGGATAAAGCTGAACTATACCTGAGGTTCAATCTTTAGAGACATACAATAGAAGTGCACAAGATGACATGACAAGACAGTGCAGACTAACAAGACATATAACGCAGACTCGCCGACTCGTAGAATAGTGTTGACAGAGTGCAAATATTAAAGTGACATGTAAACAAGGATCAATGTAAAGTGACATATGTATGCAAACAGGACCATTTTGTGTGTGTGTCCGTGTCCTGCACAGTTCAGTTTCTCTGTTGAGAACACAGTTCTCAGTTTTGTTTGTGTGTTGTGTGTGTGTCCATGTCCAGCACAGTTCAGTTTCTCTGTTGAGATCAGATCTCGGTTGTACGTGTGTGTGTGTGTGTCCAGCTCAGTTCAGTTCTCTGTTGAAATACCTGATTGCCTGAGGGAAGAAGCTGTTCAACAGTCTAGTTGTGCGGGTCCGAATGCTTCGGTACCTATTTCCAGATGGCAGGAGGGTGAAGAGTGTGTGTGAGGGGTGTGTGGGATCATCCACAATGCTGTTAGCTTTGCGGATGCAGCGTGCGGTGTAAATGTCCGTGATAGAGGGAAGAGAGACTCCGATGATATTCTCAGCTGTCCTCACTATCCCTGGTCTTGCAATCCGAGACAGTGCAGTTCCCAAACCAGGCAGTGATGCAGCTGCTCAGGATGCTCTTGATGGTCCCTCTGTAGAAGGTGGTCAGGATGGGAGGTAGAAGATGAGCCTTCCTTAGCCTTCACAGGAAGTGGAGAGGCTGCTGGGCTTTCTTGGTGATGGACCAGGTGAGGTCCTCCACCAGGTGAACACCAAGGAATTTGGTGCTCTTGACGATTTCCACGATGGACCCGTCAATGTTCAGTGGAGAATAATCACTCTGTGCTTTCCTGAAGTCAACAACCATCTATTTCATTTTCTATACGTTCAGAGAGAGGTTGTTGGCTCTGCACCAGGCTGTTAGCCACTGCACCTCCTCTCTATATGCTGACTCATCGTTCTTGCTGATGAGACCCACCATGGTCATGTCATCTGTGAACTTGATGATGTGGTTGGATCTGTGCATTGCTGCACAGTCATGAGTCAGTAGAGTGAACAGCAGTGGACTGAGCACACAGCCCTGAGGAGCTCCAGTGCTCAGTGTGGTGGTGCTGGAGGTGCTGTTCCTGATCCGGACTGACTGAGGTCTTCCAGTCAGGAAATTCAGGATCCAATTGCAGAGGGAGGTGTTGATGCCCAGCAGACTCCGCTTCTCGATCAGGTGCTGAGGAATGATCGTGTTGAATGCTGAACTTAAGTCAATTGTCCAGGTGTGTGAGCGCCAGATGGAGTGATGGCATCGTCTGTGGAGTGATTTGGACGACACTTGAACTGCATAGGGTTGAGTGAAGGTGCCAGCAGGTTCTTGATGTGCCTTATGACGAGCCTCTCGAAGCATTTCATGATGATGGGTGTGAGTGCCATGGGACGATAGTCATTGAGACAGGACACTGGAGACTTCTTTGGCATGGGGATGATGGTGGTGGAATTTTTTTGGCATGTTGGGATGACGGCACTGCTCAGGGAGATGTTGAAGATGTCTGTTGAAGACATCTGCTAGCTGTTCTGCACATTCCCTGAGCACTCTGCCAGGAATGTTGTCTGGTCCAGCAGCTTTCCGTGGGTTAACTCTGCATAGAGTTTTCCTTATGTAGGCCATTTTTAGCAGCGCACACACCTTTGCGGTCACCCACGGCTTCTGGTTTGATCGTGTGGTGATGGACTTGGAGATGGTCACGTCATCAATGCACTTTCCAATGTAGCTGGTCACTGATGATGTGTATTCCTCCAAGTCTGTGGTATCGCCGTTGGTCTCAGCGTCCCTGAACATGTCCCAGTCAGTGCACTCGAAACAGTCCTGAAGAGCAGAGATGGCTCCTGCTGGCCAGGTTTTAACCTGTTTCAGAACCAGCTTAGAACTGTGCCGTAGTCAGTGGTGACTCAGTAGGCCATCTTGCCTCGAGCTTACAAAACTGCAGAAATGGCACTTCATTGAATAACTGCAATGAGAGAGTATCATTATTTAAGGTGCTTATGGGAAACAGTACTAAGAATATATACTGTACATACTTGTCCGTCCATGCTCACTTGACAAAAATTTTGAAATATTTGGGTTCAGTCATGTTGGCCGAACAATACTCCAAGATGGCGCCGGTGAGGTCGGCTGCCGTCACGACTGCTCCTACAACTTTTTCTTTGTTTTTGTGTTTTAAATTAAGTTTCAGTACAGTAATACCGGCTAATTCTCCATCATGGAATACATTTGTTACAATAGAGATACTCTTATTTCTATTGGTGTACAATGTACTCACAATTCGACGTTTTTGACCCCGGATCCAAGCTGGCCGAGTGAGATCCTGAGGGAGAACAAAGGACGCGACCCGATGCGGCGGCCCCGAGGGAAACGAGCCGGCATCAGGAACAGGCTGAGAGCTCGTGCACACCGCACACCTCTGCCTAGCATCCTGCTCGCCAATGTCCAGTCGCTGGAGAACAAGCTTGATGACCTCAGGGCCAGGGTAAAGTTCCAGAGAGACATTCGGGACTGCAATCTCCTCTGCTTCACCGAGACATGGCTGAACCCAGCGGTGCCAGACCACACCATCCAGCCGGCCGAGTTCTTCTCGGTCCAACGCATGGACAGAACACTGGAGTCAGGGAAGTCAAGAGGAGGCGGTGTGTGTTTAATGGTGAACAGCAGCTGGTGCGACAGCGCGAGCATTGTTCCTCTCACACGCTCCTGCACACCCAACCTGGAACTACTGACCATCAAATGTCGTCCTTTTTATCTTCTTCGGGAGTTTACATCGGTCATAGTCAGCGCCGTTTATATTCCGCCTCAGGCGGACACGGGCACTGCTTTATGCGAGCTGCATGAAGCACTCATTCAACACCAGATACTACACCGGGACGCTGTGCTTATTGTGGCGGGGGACTTTAATAGTGCCAACCTCAAACGCACAGCGCCAAACTTTTACAAACACATCAGCTGCCCCACCAGGGGTGAAAGAACACTGGACCACTGCTACACTACAGTCAGAGACGGCTACAAGGCACAATCTCGCCCACCGTTTGGGAAATCCGACCACGCCGCCATCGTCCTCGTGCTGAAATATAAACAAAGGCTCAAGCAGGAAGTTCCGGCTCGGAGGGAGGTCTTACACTGGACGGACCAATCGGTGGCCGCTCTACAGGACGCTCTGGAGGACGCAGACTGGGACATGTTCCGGCGCAGCTCTGATGACGTCAACATGTTTAAGGAAGCGGTTGTGGGATTCATCGGGAAACTAGCGGATGACACAGTTCACAAGACTATCATCAAGACTTTCCCCAATCAGAAGCCCTGGGTGGATAAATCCGTCCGCGATGCTCTGAGATCCCACTCCGCTGCGTACAACACAGGGCTCGCCAGCGGAAACATGGACGAGTATAAAGCTGCATCCTACAGCGTGCGCAGAGTGGTGAAGGAGGCAAAGCAGTGCTATGGACAGAAACTAGAGTCACAATTTCAACAGAGTGGCTCTAGGAGTCTGTGGCAGGGACTAAGGACTATGACAGACTACAAAACACCATCTTCCAGATCGGTGAATGCGGACGCTTCTCTGGCAGACGAGCTAAACACCTTTTATGCTCGCTTCGAGGCTGCAGCTCAGAGCGCTAACGGCATTAGCAGTGCTAACAGCGCTACAGGCAGCACACACGAGGAGCATGCCGGAGAGGACTGCGCGTTCATAGTCTTGGAGCATGACGTGAGAAAGGCATTCAGGAGAGTGAACACCAGGAAGGCAGCAGGTCCAGATGGCATCATGGGTCGGGTCCTGAAGGCCTGTGCTGACCAGCTTGCTCCTGTGTTCACTGAGATTTTCAACCTCTCCCTGGAACAGTCTACAATCCCGACGTGCTTCAAACGTACACCATTGTTCCTGTCCCCAAGAAACCCCAGCCCACCTGCCTGAACGACTACCGTCCAGTGGCCCTGACCTCAGTGGTGATGAAGTGCTTTGAAAGACTCATCAGAGACTTCATCACTTCTTCCCTACCTGACACCTTGGACCCGCTACAGTTCGCGTACCGTCCCAACCGATCTACAGAGGACGCCATCGCAAAACTCCATCATGTAGCCCTGAGCCATCTGGACAGCAGAAGGGGGAATTATGTCAAAATGCTGTTTGTCGACTACAGTTCAGCGTTTAACACCATAATTCCCTCCATACTCACCACTAAGCTGGAGATCCTGGGCCTTAGCCCATCCCTGTGTCGGTGGATCTCCAACTTCCTGCAAGACAGACCTCAGGCAGTACGGGTGGGCAACCATGTCTCACCCTCAGCACTGGAGCCCCCCAGGGTTGTGTTCTGAGCCCCCTGCTGTACTCTCTGTACACCTTTGACTGTGTGGCCACTTCCAGCTCCACCAACATCGTGAAGTTTGTGGACGATACTGTGGTGGTGGGCCTGATCTCCAATAATGACGAGACGGCCTACCTAGAGGAGATTAAAAACCTGGAGACATGGTGCCAGGTCAACAATCTCCTCCTGAACGTCAGCAAGACTAAGGAGCTGATAGTGGACTTTAGCACAAAGCAGGAGAGGAATTACCAGCCCCTCACCATCAATGGGAGCCCAGTGGAGAGAGTGGACAGTTTCCGTTACCTAGGTGTTTACATCACGCAGGATCTGACATGGTCCTGTCACGTTAACACCCTGGTGAAGAAGGCCACCAGAACACTCACTCTCCCTGTGGTTTGACTTGCCACAATGATAGCATTTCTCTTTGGGTATTGCAGATTTCATGGACATTGCATTTACTTTTAGTGAGTTACTAAGGTGCTGCATTTCCCTCGACACAGCTTTCACTGACATCGCTATGTCCACGGATTTTTGATACGTGAGAGTCGTTTCAGTTAACAGTTTCCTTTGTTTCAACTTGCTGTTCAAACTACTAACCTGTCCCACAGTGCATCTATGTATTGATCAATACTGTCCCCCTCCTCTTGATTCCGTTTGTGAAATCTAAACCTTTCCACATTTACTATAAGGGTGAAATACGTCTGCAAGATATCCTCATAGTCCATAGTTTCTGGCTTAACTGGTGCAACAAGACAGTGTAGGAGTCTATACCTTGGTGCTTAATGACACTGAGGAACACTGCCACACGTTTTCCATCAGTAATGTCATTAGATTCAACAAAATGCTCAAACTGTTCTACATATGTGGACCAACTTTCCCGCTCTTCATTGAATGCTTCAATATGGCCACTAATTGCCATCTACAGTCCTTCACAGTTCACAGTACAGAGTGGGAACTTTATTTTTGTCGCCACTTGTTATACTTAGGCATCAATATACTGAAATATCACTTCAAATAATTAATTAATTACTTATTCCCATAATTCCATTACTCTGCAGCGATTTACGTGTTACTAATGCTCAGGGTGCGCAGCAGGGGCGTCGCTAGGGCTAATCATTCGGGGCTCGAGCACACACTCACACACACTCTCTCTCACACACACACACACACACTCACACACACTCTCTCTCTCACACACACACACACACACACACACACACTCTCTCTCTCTCTCTCTCACACACACACACACACACACACACACACACTCTCTCTCTCTCTCACACACACACACACACACACAAATGAGGTGTGTTTGACTTGAAGCAGCACTGCACAGAACGAGAGAGTGCACTCAAATATGCTCTAGAACCGCTCTCACTTTGATGTCATACACCAAAGTCGAACAATCCTATATACAGTAATCCCTCACACATCCGTGAAGTCACGTTCCAGGATCCATCGTGAATGAGGTTTCGTGGATGCTTGGTGAAGACACTAAAAATGCTAATACTGTACTGTAAATGTTTATTTTTAGAGTTTAAACCCTAAATATGACCCCAGTCATGCTCATGCTCAAAACATGTATACATGTTAACAATAAATGTTTGGCGTAAAAATAGAGTAGAGTATCGCCTGTATAAAAATCAAGGGAAAAATCACTGAGATCTTATTCACGTACGCACGTTTTGAACCGAGCACAAGGGGCAGGGAGATGAACCGTGACAAAGCGTCATAGCTACCAGCCAATCAGCAGCTAGGTAAGACTGTTAATGGTCTGTGATTGGCTATTTCCAACCATTCCAGCCAATAGCGTGTGGTAATGGCTGTACTGTTCGTACGTGATATCAGCAACGTTTCATATCATTAAAATAACATTTATATTTTATTTATATTAATATTTTGTTGATTTTACTTTTATATTTATATTACTAAATTAAGAAACTATTTTTTAAAACATAATTTCACATTAAAAAGCATGAAAATGTATAAATTGCCATGAAATTATCCGTGAACACTTTTGCAGGATTTTGTGAGGATTTCGCGGGGCTGCGAAAAATTCGCAGATGCAAATTAATTAGGTTCCAATGAAAATTTAGCGGAACCGTGAAGCCATGAATCTGCGAGGTATTACTGTAAACTCACATACCACGTGATTAAAATATCTTGCAGCCCTTGAACACAACAGCAATCAAAACATTTTAACTCAACTTCGTTGAACAAGAAGAAAGGAACTCTTTAGCTTTTTCAAAACCATCCCAACAAAACACACACTCAGGTGCAAATAACATATTTTACAAACCATAGCCTAACTTTTAATTTTTAATGTTAACACAGTTGATAAAAGTTGGCTAACCGATGTGTGTTGTGTCAAAAGGAGGCCCACTGTCTCTGATTCTGAAAACCCCTGACATATAGGACCCTTTTGAATATTACCCGGAATATTATTCCACACCCAAGACGTACAAAAGCCTTCTCAGCACTATAAATATTAGTATGGTAATTGACCATTTTACCCTTATAACTTGTGTGATCTGCACGGCACTGCTTCACACACAAGTTATAAAAGAGATATGGCATACCTGTGTGAGAGAGAAAATGTAATGAATTTAATGAACTTCTTTTTAGTAGCTGAAATGTCTGAAATGATGTGAGCAGTCAGAAAAGATGCGACTGAATATTTTATAAAGTTGCATACTATTTGCATTAATTATTAACCAGAATCAACCCATGCAGGCATGGGGGGAACATGCGAACTCCACACAGAAAGGCCGCTGCCCGTTCAAACCCGGAAATCAAACCCAGGACCTTCTTGCTGTGAGGCAACAGTGCTAACCACTAAGCCACCGTGCTGCCCTCAATGGGTACTAATCAACCGTTAAATAACAAAGTAAAAAAGAAATTAGGCTACAATATTTCACACCTCACAAGAAAAAGTCCATTTTATTACAGTCTGCCTTGAAAATGCTTTTTTAAGGATGTCCGTGACCAAATCGATTTCTTCTCCTCTGTCAGCCATTGTCAGTTAAAATATATATTTTTTATTTAGTTTGTGCAGTTCGCTGTCTCTGACTACTCCAATTAAAGGACGGGAAATTGCTGATGTAATCATATGCCTGCTAGATGGCCCCAGTGATGCCAACTCCAAATCTGATATATTAAAAATATTAAAATGCAAGTCAGAGATTCAGATCACTGCTGTTTAGGCCAGCAGAGAAGGCCTTACTGACCCTGACAGCCCACCACTGGTTTTAGCAGTTGGTAAAATAAGGTAGTCGGATTCAGCGACATTTTAGCTGCTTCACATGTGAACAGCGCGATCTTCTTTACCTCAGCTGACAAACTAAGTGCACAGTACTCCATTACGTAAAAGTACAGAAGTACTTGTTTTTAAAAGTACTTAAGTATCAAAAGTTTTTTAATTAAAACACTCCCACCATCCCCAACAAAGAAGTATGCATCTATGTGTGTCCATTCATGCAGTTTTGAATCAAGTGGTCTGTGTAATATTCTGATGCTTTGCGAAGAACCAATCAAATGTTATATAAAAGTCAGATACTGTCTTCCTATTGGCTACGGTAGGTGTCAGTCAATCTATGTAAATGAGTTTTATAAGTTTAGGTTGTGCACTGATGCACTTAATATGCATTTACACCATTCTCAAGGCTCCTCCCTCCTGCGTGCAATGTTTTATGGGCAATATTACCCGTTAGAGTGTGCATCGGTAGCACAAGCGATAGAGGGGTAGTAGTGGCTCAAGTGGTTAAGGCTCTGGGTCGTTGAATGGAAGATTGGGGGTGCGAGCCCCAGCACTGCCGAGCTACCACAGAAGAAAGAGTTTCCCTTTGCAGTAATGTATATGTGACAAATAAAATGGCATGCATGCATCAATCTGCACTTATAATTTCTCCCAGAAGTAGTTGACCATCTGGGAATTTTTGGAATACTCTTTTCAGCTTACTACAATTCTATTTTCGAAATACTATTTAGGACACATAGTATGAGAATTTGGACACAGCATACGTTTTTGTGTGTTAACTAACATCATTATCAATGTGTTGGTGGTGTATATGCAAAGCTATGGCAACTAGGCAAATGAATACATAAAAAAAAAAACATTTGCCTTACACACATGGGACAGGCAATATCCATTTCAAGCTTTTACCAGAAATTGAAAGTATACATACCTCAATATGCTTCTGCAGGTTGGATGGAGAGTTTTGTAGGCTGCCATGTGGTTTGTTTTCTCTAAACACAGCAAACATTTAAAAGGAAAAGAATCTTTACTCTTTTCTAAAAACTGGAACATACTGTCTAAGTATGGCCATGGATGCTGCACTGTGCCGATGATCTGTCTTCATCCATTTTGTCACCGATTGATCAGAGTTCAAAAAATGATGAAAAACCACTGAACTTCACTACACATGACACTACAAGAGAAAAAAAAACATAACTACTTTCTACTTAATGACCTGGACAGAAATGTAGTGGAGTAAAACGTACAATTTTAGACTTTTAAATGTAGTGAAGTTAAAGTAACAAGTTTCCAGAAACAATAATACTCAAGTAAAGTACATATACTCAAAAAGTGTACTTAAGTACAGTACTCAAGTAAATGTACTTCGTTACTGACCACCTCTGCCTCATTTCACTGTGTGGCTTTCTTCCTTCTAACCAGCATCTCTTCAATCAATCTGTTATATTTGTACTGTTATAATGTACTGTGTGCAGTAAAATCAGCACACCACAGCATTTTATGATTTCCATTCCCTTTGATACTTTATATCTTATCCTTTTTAAACCTTTCACAAGGATTGTAGAAGTTAATTATTAAGGTAGTCTGTGATCCTTCCCATAATTCTAACACCACTACCTCTAGTTCCTCATTCACCTCAGCTATTCTTTAACCAATGCCTTGTTTCAAATTCAAATTTTATTTGTCACAGAGATTTACATGCACAGTACGACATGCAGCGAAATGTTTTTTCACGACTGTCCAGCATGTAAACATTTATAAAAAGTGTGGGAGAGAGATCCATAAAAAAATTAAGATAAAAATAAAAACTAGAGTATCTTAAAAGTATAAAGTAGAAAATAAGTCAAATATAATATAGCTGCAAGCAGCAATGACGGGCCCTCGCACTATGGGCCATCACTACACGGTGCCGTCGCCACCCAGGTGCACCAGACACAGTGAGCACAGTGGGTACATGCATTAAAAGGGGAAATAACAAAAGGACAAGAGTGACAATTTGGGTGTACTGAAAGTGATCACAGCAAAGTCCACTGATGGCAACAAGAAAACTAACTCTCCGTCTAAACTATATAAGAAAGTGACAGTTTGGGTGTAATGAAACAGATCATAGCAATGTCCAGTGATGTCAAAAGGGACAATGACTCTCCCTCTAAACTATATTTCTATAACAGTTTATATATAGAGAGAGAGAGAGAGAGTCACCCAGGAAAAAATGTCTACTTTTTCTTTTCTTGAAGTCTATATATACATTTTTTGGCTGACTCTGTATATATAAATTGTGAACATGAAGCCATATTTAAAAAAATAAAAATGAAGTGGAAAGATCCTCTAGTGGACATAGTCTAGTACTGCAGGAGTCAGGTCAAAACCATGTCCAGTCAATGGACTGATAAACGTAAAAATTTGTTTTGAGCCGTTAAAGCGTCACAAAATCATGAAACTAAGCAGGATCACTCACAACCAGTTGTTCTTTCTATGTAAATTTTTTTTGAAATATTAGGGCTTTCCACTGTTAAGATATAAGAACATTAATTTTTTTCTATTATGTCCTCACCATAGCAACATCATTCACAATATCACAAATTCCTTCACAGTTTCACATCAGCCATGTCCTGACATTATTCTCACTGATTCTCAACCAAATCAGGTGAAAGAAAGGGAAAACATTAGAGATTTCAAAAAGTGACACACTTCCTGCTGCCAGTTGGTGGCGCTATGACTGACACTGACAGTGGTCATGTCCATGTGATCAGCTTTCTTCTCTTAACATAAAATTGAGGTTTGATGTACATCACACAATATACACTGAAGTTATTAGCCACTTCCTGTTTCCTTTTATTCGCCATAAGTTTAAGGGCTCCTCACGGCTGAACCGTTTGAGATCAAAAATCCCTCATCGACTTTAGATCCTCAATGTCTTCAGATCATATTGGACCCTGTTTGGTCAAAATCATACAAATCCCCTAGGAGGAGTATATCAAATTCCAATGTGTGTGTTTTTCAAACATCCCAAAATAACTGACTTCCTGTTAAGCAGATCCCATGACAGGTGGATGATCGTCATTTAGCTCAATGAGATCTAAATGTATACCGGCTCTCATGCATATACGTGCAAGTGAATATGAGCTGTGCAGCTATATTTCTGACAAAGTTCCAGGGGGCGCTGTGACAGCCCTGTGCCACGCCCGGGGACGAGCCACACTGGACTTTCTCATACCCTTGTACACTCTCTATGGGAAATATTTTGGAACATTAGGCCTTTCCCCTCGTAAGATATGAGAAGATTCATTTTCTTCTATTATGTTCTCATGTAAATCGTCGCCATAGTAACACGATTCAAGGTATCAAAAATTCCTTCACAGTTTCACATCAGCCATGTCCTGACATTATTCTGACTGATTTTGAACCAAATCAGGAGAAAGTAAGGGACAAAATATTACAGATTTCAAAAAGTGATACACTTCCTGCTGCCAGTTGGTGGCGCTATGACCGAGACTCACAGTTGTCATATCAGTGTGATCAGCGTTCAATGCTTAACATAATCCTAAGGTTTCATGTAGATCACTTAATGTACACAGAAGTTATTAGCCACTTCCTGTTTCGTTTTATTCGCCATAAGTTTAAGGGCTTCTCACGGCTGAACCGTTTGAGATCAAAAATCCCTCATCGACTTACATTATCAATGTCGAGATCATATTAGCCTGGGTTTGGTGGCGGTTGTATCAATGTCGAGATCATATTAGCCTGGGTTTGGTGGCGGTTGTATCAATGTGTTGATCATATTAGCCTGGGTTTGGTGGCGGTTGTATCAATGTCTTGAGATCATATTAGCCTGGGTTTGGTGCCGGTTGTATCAATGTGTTGATCATATTAGCCTGGGTTTGGTGGCGGTTGTATTAATATCTTGAGATCATATTAGCCTGGGTTTGGTGGCGGTTGTATTAATATCTTGAGATCATATTAGCCTGGGTTTGGTGGCGGTTGTATTAATATCTTGAGATCATATTAGCCTGGGTTTGGTGGCGGTTGTATTAATATCTTGAGATCATATTAGCCTGGGTTTGGTGGCGGTTGTATCAGTGTCTTGAGATCATATTAGCCTGGGTTTGGTGGCGGTTGTATCAGTGTCTTGAGATCATATTAGCCTGGGTTTGGTGGCGGTTGTATCAGTGTCTTGAGATCATATTAGCCTGGGTTTGGTGGCGGTTGTATTAATATCTTGAGATCATATTAGCCTGGGTTTGGTGGCGGTTGTATTAATATCTTGAGATCATATTAGCCTGGGTTTGGTGGCGGTTGTATCAGTGTCTTGAGATCATATTAGCCTGGGTTTGGTGGCGGTTGTATCAGTGTCTTGAGATCATATTAGCCTGGGTTTGGTGGCGGTTGTATCAGTGTCTTGAGATCATATTAGCCTGGGTTTGGTGGCGGTTGTATTAATATCTTGAGATCATATTAGCCTGGGTTTGGTGGCGGTTGTATTAATATCTTGAGATCATATTAGCCTGGGTTTGGTGGCGGTTGTATCAGTGTCTTGAGATCATATTAGCCTGGGTTTGGTGGCGGTTGTATCAGTGTCTTGAGATCATATTAGCCTGGGTTTGGTGGCGGTTGTATCAATTCCCTAGGAGGAGTATTTCACATTCCATTGGGTTCGTTTTGCAAACAACTCAGATTAACTCACTTCCTGTGGATTAGCCTTAATGACAGGCAGTGTGAAAGTTGTTCAGTTCAGTGAGATCTAAGTGTGGACCAAGTTCTACATGGATATGTGCAAGTGTGTATCAGCTATGCAGCAAGATGTTCCAGGGGGCTCTGTAACGGGTGTGTTACAGAGCCGAGCCACGGTGACGTCCTAATGGCCGCAGATTCCATCCTGTCTGCTGATTTTCAAGAGTTTTTGAGCATGTTAAGGGGTCCAAAATACCCCGAAAGGTTGAAAAAAAATAAACATAAAATTCTAATGAAAACAATAGGGCTTCCGCACGTACGGTGCAAGGCCTCTGGCCTCTGGCCTTGCTCCTTCAGTGCTTGGGCCCTAAATATAGATAAATAAAAATAGAATATAAATAAAGAAATAAAATATGAAAATAGGTGTAAGAATATGAACATATAGGTGTAAGTAGATATACTTATCTACTATATATATATATAAGGCTTTTGACCTGAGTTGAACACCAGTATTTTTGGAAGGCAATTAAAAATTTTGGGTTTAACTTCATGGCCATGATCCAGGTTTTATACAGTAACATTGAGAGCGTACTGAAAGTTAACGGTGGTTTATGTGTACATTTTGGCCGGGCAGAAGTGTATAGAGGTATTAGGCAGGGCTGCTCACTCTCTCAAGGACACTGCAACAGCTGGTGGAACTGACAGGACTTTACTCACCCAAATGATGGAGCAACACAAATAGGGGTGAAGTTTGTCTGTATGGCTCCACAGCTTTTACAGAGGTGGAGGTCTACACTTACATCTGAAGGGTGCATGCAGCTTAGGGACTACTTTACTGGGGAAGTCACCCCATAGGAAGGTGAACCCAATCCAGTCTCTGGCCTCTTTCTGGGAAAAACCAACAATATACCTCAACACAAGTCTTTACCAATTATGAGTAAAAGTGTTTAATATGAATTAGTTAGATAGGAGGTTAGACACGCCCTGTCACACTGTCCTTGGGCTGAACCTCTAGTATTAATGACTCACTACAATATAAAGTCTTACAGATTGAAAAAAACTAAACATTTTGAGTTTTGAAGGCAGTAGTGGAATGACTGTTCCTATCTGCTATAAACGTTTTGTAGACCTTTCACAACTTTACACATAATAAAAAATAGTTAAACTATATTGTGGTGTTGTGTGATAAATATGAAATTGCAATTTTAGAAAAAATAATAAACTTTAGGATTAACAGTAACTATGCAACACTCAGTATTTTACTATAACAGCAACACAAGTATTGTTTTATCTCTTATTTATTGCGGTCAATACTTTCATTTCAGAATGGGGTTCCTGGGAGGAGACATAACTGTCCACAATCAGACTCAGTACAAATGGACTGTCTGTATTGAGGTTAAGCACCCATGGCCTGTGCCTGACAAATATTGCAAAGTAATGCACACAGTCAATATATTCGCATAAGTTGTTATAAAATTTTAAAAATATTGTTTTCTGTTTGTTTCATGCATGTGAATATTAAGGCTTCAACATCATATATCTGTTTCTGTATGTTTAGTTCGTAGTTGACAGCTATGAAAATGGAGTTATGAAGTTAATTATACCCATGACCTTCCTCAAAACATTCTACATCAATGTGAAGTATGGAGATTGCTCAGAGAGTGACTGTTGCAAAAATCCACACTTGTGGTACGTGTTTAATCCAAAAGATGATCCATCTTTCACAATTCGAGAGAGTGGAGACCACCAGGAAATACATCTGGACTGCAACAGAAATTATGAGAAGAGGAAATCAACATGCCCAAATTATGGTATGTCATTTTTATAACATCTTATAAATCATGTTCTCTGAAGACACCATCCTGCTCTCTAGATTTGTCACTTATATTTTTGTCATGGCATAGTCACTCTGTTTCCTTTTTAATATCTCTGACTGTTTCCAGTTGCATTTAGGCTCATTTAGTATCTTAATTAAAAAAGCAGTTTTAACACAGGAACAAGCATTTTCATTTATTCATTCATTTATATTCTTCTTGTCTTTCTGATGGGCATTGGGGAGGTCACAGGCTGAGAAGGTTAGACTTCTCAATCACACATTATATATCCTGCTGAGGCTTTGATAGACATTCCCAAACCAGCTGTGAGAGATTCTCTCCAGCCAGTCCTGGGTTTGCCACAGGGTCACTGTCCAATGGGACTGTGTCTCATACAGCGCTATCAGGAGCCCACCATCATTTTAATGGCCTAAACCAATTAATCTTCTCTACCGAGCTTCTGATCCCATTACAGAGATTAATCCTGTGGAAGAACTTTAATTCCACCACCTTTATTTGTGACCTTAAGTACTGTCTCAGTGACTAGAATTGGAAGTTGCTCTTGTGACTGTTTACCTTTCATGTCTCTTATCTGTATTTTCTGGAACCCTTATCTTAAATCTGTTAATATAACCTTGGGGCTATCCTTCTCAACTGGCACTGTGCTGGTTAACCTTGGCTTTTTTTTACTGCTGATTTTTCTCCTGAGAAAAGAGGCTACAAGCTCAAATGGATGGTGCAGCCTCTCCTATTCTGAAAACTCTCAGAACCTGATGCCCTGGGCTCAAAGTGGGCTTCTAGCAGCTCCTCCAGGACCACTGAGAAAAGTCTCAAGAAGGGAAGCCACGGTCTGCAGGAAGGCCTCAGCTGCCTGGAACCATGCCCCAAGGATAGGTACAAGACTTGCAGAAATGGCTGCCATGTACACTTTCTATGTGGAGGGTGTTAGACCCTCAGAGATGGACAAATATATAATATTTATATATAGTATAAATTCCAGCACTATACCAACAAAGCTCTCTCCAAATAGGCCAGACCCTGAGTTTTCATATCTCGGAGTGAGGGTGGAGACTGTCAGGCTGACCACATCTGTTTCATGGTGTCCAGCCCTAGAGGGGCTGGAGGGGAGAGAGATAACCATAGGGGACAATGGGTCAACTCCTCGGAGGAGAACAAATCCACTTCTGCCCAGCCATATGTTTTCCACCACCTGCGGGTGGAGACACCATTCCCCAGGCCCCAGCCACAACAGGAAGTCTGCTCTTTGTTTTATCGTCCCAGGATGTAAATGTTCTGTGATGGTCTCTGCTGGTCTCTGCCTAGAGCAGGATCTGGGTGACCGGAACAGAGGAACTCAGCAAACACAGACCACCTTGATGATTGATGTAGCAAACCACTGTAGTGTTGTTTGTGCAGACTAACACATGGTAGATTCTGAGTTGTAGGAGAAAGTGTTTTAATGCACAGCCCTCATTTTGCAATTTAGTGGCAAAGTATGTGCCACATGAGATGAGTACCTTCCCACAACACATGCAGGGCAGCCATTAAGGACCAGAGGTTTCTGTTGAAAGAGCCTTGCGACAGCAACATGCCCTGAGATTGGGACCCAACTGGGGGGGGGGGGGCATCTCTATTCTGAGTTTCAAGAACATGAAGCCTCAAGTAGGCAAGCACAATATCTCAGAGTCGATGTATCTGAGATGTAATATCTCTACTATGATCCATCACGATTATAATTCCTACTCAGTCTAATCTGTAGTGACTTATTAACTCATCTTCTCCCTCTTCACCTTTCTTCACATTTTCTCCTCAATTAAAGACAGACGGTCACTGGGGCCAATGACCACTGAAGAATTTCAGATGGCCAGGGTAAACAATTGAGCCAAGTACAGTCTTGTCCATGACCTAGGCATGGAAAGGTCTGGGGAAAAAAGGGGAGCCTCCTACGTATGCCTCCTACTCCTGCCACATGGTGCAGGCACTTTCCTGCAAAATATAGCCAAGCGAAAGCAGACCTTGAAGAGAAGAAACCTCTCGTAATGTATGCAATCAGCTCCCTCAAGAGCCGAGCGTGCATACTGCTCTCCCAAACTGAAAATGCAGAGTGCGCATGTGATCTGCCATGCTATAGTGGGAGCAGAAAAGCTCAGATCTCTTAAATTGTCTGCTGGCCATAATGAAATACCCTAGTCTTTATATATCTTCTTTCACTCTAGTCTTAGACATACAAGAGAGACAATTTACACCAACATACACTGAGTGCTTACTAAAGACAAGAACCTAGAGAAATGTGATCCAGATGCCATTTTATGGTCTTGCTGGTGTGATTCGCCTCATCACATGATTTCTTTAAGCCAATAGAGCTTCAGACACTGTGAAGAGTTGTTCCCATAGCATCAAACCATGACACAGCACTGAGATCCCTCAAAAGGGAACATCTGTTATGTAAAATAACTTATTCAAAGCATAACTCAATAAAAACAAACTGCAACTTATACAATCCCTCTTATTTATTAGTTCATCTCCCTGTGTACTGCACACTGTATATGGCTACAATACCAGTGACTTGGACATCATTCAGTTGAATTCAATTTATTTGCATAGCATTTTTAACAAGAAACATTGTCTCAAACAGCTTTACAGAAGTCTAGAAAAACAGAAAAAAATCTTTTACAGGCTACATTAGCAAGTGTATAGATGATGTCACTGTCTCCAAGAACATCATTGCAGGAGGCAACCAGAATCCATGGCTCACTGCTGAAGTGCAGACTTTGTTCAGAATGAATGATGCTGCACTCAGATCTGGTGAAATAGTAGCACTAAGAACAACAAGGTCTAACATGCCTCGTGGTGATCTGAGTGGTAAAACACATTGTATGTGTCAGGGTCTTCTAAACATCATGAAATACAAGGCCATAATACACGCTGGCAGCTGTGATGAAGCATCCTTCCTAGATCTTCTGAATGAATTTTACACAGTGCACCATTTATGAGACATTTTGAGGTCTTTAAACCTCACTTGATTCTTACCAGTGTGCACATATTTTGATTTTTTTTTTTTTTAATTTACAAACTGGTCCACTGATGTATGCATGAATCAAAAGTCACCATCTAGATCTACAAACTGATGTCGGTCAGTCAAATAAGACCTGAGCCAGAAGAGGGCTGTTCCTTTAACACCAACATGTTCTAGCCTATTCAGTAGAACAGTGTGGTCAATGGTGTCAAAAGGTGCACTAAGATCCAGGAGACACAACCCTGATCAGAGGTCAGTAAAAGGTCATTGACTACTTTATCCAGTGCTGTCTCTGTGCTATGATGAAGCCTAATTGATCCTGATTGATACACTACATGTCTGAACATAACTGTTGTGCTACAACCTTTTCTATGGTCTTGGAGATAAAGGGCAGGTTTGATATTGGTCTACTGGGGTTTGATAACTGCTAATTTAATAGATTTAGGCACATAGCCAGGGCTAAGGGAAGAATTTATCATTTTTAAAAGGGTTTCAGTAGCTACTGGTAATATCTATTTAAAGAAACATTTAGGTAAGGATCTAGTATGCACATTCCTTCAAGACTCTAAGCAAACAATGCCTAAAGACTCACTTGTGAATCTTTTCACAAAACATTAGAATGAGCACTTCTAATGTTTAGTTGAATTATGTTTGTTATATTTATTAAATTTCATTTTTATGTTTTGATGAATATATTCTAAGCTAGCTCAGTGTTCTGATATTATACCTTAATGTAAACCAACGTGAATGAATGATGTAAAGGCTAAATATGCACTCTTCTGTTCAGATGCATAACTTCCTGAAGGTCAGAGATGTAAATGATGGACAGCAACAATTTTTTTTGTATAAAATATAGGTTGCGTGCAAATATTATCAAATGTTTACAAATATACAGCTCTGGGGAAAAAAAAACAAGAGCCCACTGCCCAATCTCCAGATGTGAACTCTACTGAAAACCTCTGGAATGTCATCAAGAGGAAGATGGATGGTCACAAACCATCAAGTAAAGCTGAGCTGTTTGCTTTTTTATAAAAAGAGTGGTATAAAGTTCCCCAACAGCAGTGTGAGAAACTGGTGGAGATCATGGAGCTAAAACTCATGCAGATCGGGGTTATTCCACCAAATACTGATCTCTTAATGTTATTTACACAAAGCATTAACACAATCTGTTTACAAATGATTTACATTTTGTTTTATTTGAGTTATTAAAGCTCTGTAATACTGCAGGATCTTGGGTTATTTTGATGTGATGTCATTTCCTTTAAATATACACTCTAAATAACAATAGTTATATTTTGAATTTAGGAGAAATATTGTCACAGTTCACAAAAAAATGAAACAAAACACTTCATCTCACCAACACATGACCCTGGAAGAAAAAAACACAAGAAACACATTATTTTGCAGTGGGCTCAGATTTTTTTTTCCAGAGTTGTATTTTCATATGGTGCATTATTGTGGCTAAGGGTTTGTGGTTGTCAGCAGTTGACGGATTATTGGCAGGTTGAACTGAACAAGTAATGTGTGATGATTATCACCTGTGTCTTGTTACTAAACTTTTACTTATTTGTGTTTCTCTAAGCTGTCACTGAAAGCACAAATAAATAAAATGGCCAGTTTCAGTTCATATTTATTGTTGAATGTCAATCACATGGCTGCCACATTTGAAAGACAAAAAGTCTTTATTTACTCCTTGTGTGTGACCTTTTTTTTGGAATTATCTTATTAGGAATTTGTGGTCAGAGCATAATGTCAATCATGATACAATGGCAGCTTGGCAGTGCCAATCCAGAGCCTTAAACACTTAATGAGGACTAGTTTGATTTACTGACCCATACTCACTTGGTTTAAACCACATTTATGTTCAATTAATTTTTTAAATAGTCAATATCATGCATTATTAAAGCTTTGGATAGCTTTGATATGACATACAGTAATTCTTATAAAAGCTAAGCATTATGAGCCATAGTCTCACACTGAGGTGTCTTTACTTTTAAACATACATAGGTTTTCTTCGTAAATAAACAGACACCTTTTTATTTGGTTTCTCAAGTTTTTAGAGTGATGGTAAATGTAGAGTATTTTACTCTCAACCAGGGAAAATTGAAGATGATGCGCGAGAGGAAGAAGAAAGAAAAAGACAAGAAAAAGAGGAGCAGAGGCGACAGGCCCAGCTTGAACGTGAAAAAAGAATCGAGGAACAGATTCAAAGGGAAAGTGAGCTTGCTGCTGAGAAACTTTCACAAGCCACAGAGACGCTCAAGCAGAAACAGAGGCTGAGAGGCCATGAGCTCCATCACCAAACTTATATAATGCAACAGACAATAAACACTGAAATTGAGAGAGATGAGGTAATGTAGATTTTTTTTAATTGATATTTGATTATTAGAGTCTAACAGGTTTTTTTGTTATATAATATAACATAAATGACTAGGCATTGTGCTTCAGCTGAGATCTGCTTAAGATATATATGTTTTACAGGTTGCAGAAATAGAGGAGAAATTCTCAGACCTCCTATGTGAATATCGAATCCTTGAAGAGGAAGACTCAGAGGAGACATTAGCAGGCAGGATGAAAACCCTGCAAAATGAGTTAATGGTGGAGTACTGTAAGAAACACAACCTGTCCAGCAGCTGTGTGTTTTCTTTCGACACTTCAGTTGGTTATGAGACTCTGCCTCTACAAGATAGACTGACAGTGCTTGAGGCAATAATGTATTTAGTTTTTGAGGAGGATGAAAATGACCACAAACATAAACACAACCGGGATTTCCTCTTGGATGTGCTGGAACTGTTGCAAGACGATCATCCGTCACTTGCCTTTAATCTTTTACAGAGCGTTCTTCAAACTGATATTCAACTTTCTACACAGAGTAAAGACATTCTGTGTCGGATTGCGTTCAACAACACATGGAAACTGCCAGAAATAACAGATTTCATGCGTTATGTTGTCGGGAAAGACAAAGATCACGTGCAGGCAATACTTCACATTGCACAGACCTACAAGCTGGAGTATGAGATTGTTCTCCATGCTTTAGATTCACCTGATCCACCCAGACGGCTGAAATGGCATGTTGACACAGAAAGAGACAAAAATGCTAATACTATTATTAGTGAAATGCGCAACTCAAACTATCCTGAGAATGTCCTGACAATACTAGAGGATGTTCTGGTATATCTGGAAATGGAGCTTCAAAAACACAAAAGAACTGATCTCCATAAAAATGAAATCCAGCATGTAAAGAAAATGGTTAAAGAACTGGATTTTACCAATCCAGACAGACAAGTTCTCAAAAGTGTACTAGTGCAAATGTCAGTCGCAGTAAAAATGTGCTCTGCTCTCACTATTCAAAGGGGTAAAGAGGAAATAGTCATTGAAGGATATCTTCCCAGATTAACTCAGCTTGCAACCTTGATGGTTTTCCTGCTTCCAAAATCAAAAACCAATACAGGTTGTCTCCTTGAAATTGGAACAGGTGAAGGGAAATCTTGTATCTTAGCCATGCTTGCTGTGATCCATGCCATTCGTGGTGTAAAGGTGGACATTGTGACAAGCTCTCCAATCCTCGCTTGCCGTGATTTAGAGGAATGGAGCAAACTTTACAACATGTTCGACATAACATCATCTGCTGTTCCTCCAATGCTGAATGATGTCTCATCTGAAGAACAAGATGATCTGACTCAGGAAGCATACAAACAAGATGTAGTGTACAGTACTGTTGGAACATTTGCAGCAGATACACTGAAACAAGAGTTTGAGAACAAAACATCTCGTGGAGACAGGAAGTTTGAGTTGGTCCTTGTGGATGAGGTTGACTACATGACTTTAGATAATGGAGTTCAAATAACATTTCTGTCCCATGAGTCCAGTGGCCTCCAACATTTGGAGCAAGTCCTAGCCAGCATCTGGGCCATTATATCTGCATGTCGACCAATTGAGGTAGAAGAAACTGGAGAGACCATGTGGACAACAAGAGTCCAGAATTTTCACACAGCTGCCCTGATAGCAATGATTGGTTCAGATACAAATGATACGTTTTCACCACTGGAAATTTTGTTGCCAGGTATTGAATTAGGCTTTTACTCAGAGGAAGATTTTGAAAATTTGAAGGTCTCTATTAATGAAGAAGGAGAAAAGGAACATGGGGCCATTGAAAATGAGGCATTAAAGACCATCATGGCTAAAACAGGAATAGAACAACAATATGACCTGCTCAAGGTTCTCGAGATGGGGATGGAGCACAAGGTGGCATTTAACTGTTATATTTATCAGTCAGAAACTAGAAAAGCCTTTCAATTTGGAGAGCAAAAGACAAAAACTGACCAAAACATCAACATGCTGCTACTCGAGAATGGAAAATCTTGTGAGATCTTGGCTGAAAATTTGCTCATTGAGGCCACCATTAGTGAGGTGAAATCCAAGATTAAATACTCTAAACAATGCAGTTCAGAAGAAGATAAAGAATCTCTTGTAATCCCTTCTTTCTTGGAGAAATACCTGGACAGTCAGCTGCCACTGTTTGTTGAGAATGCACTGAAGGCCATTCAGATGACCAAAGGCAGAGAGTACATGATTGAGAGATCTCTTAGTGCTCAGGGAATAGATGTTGATGAAGATGGTGAACACATGTACCATGCAATAATCCCAGTGGACTTTCAGGCCAGTGGAATGCTGGAGAAAAGAAAACGGTGGGGTGATGGACTACAACAATTTCTGGAGATGAAGCATCAGTTAACATTATCTCCATTATCAAATGTGACAAACTACATGTCAAATTCAAATTTCTTCAAAAGATATCTCAGAGGGAAAGGGATATTTGGTGTTTCTGGAACACTAGGGGGAGATGCAGACAAGGGTTTCCTGGCAAGGCATTACAAAACGGACAGCTATGTCATACCAGCTCATCAACGTCAAAAGGTTACTGAGCTGCCTGCAGTCCAGGTGAGAGGAGGTACGGAACAATGGATCCAAACTATTTGTGACACGGTCACAAGAGTCTCTAAACGAGGACAGGTGGTGTTAGTCGTGTGTGAGGACGTCAACACAGCAAATGCGCTCAATGACAAAATTGCAGCAGAAAATAAACATCCAGTTACCATGTACACGATGAGTGAGAGCCACAACATTGAGAACCAGGAGTTCAACAAGGGACAGATCATTATTTCCACTAACCTTGGAGGACGTGGGACAGACATTAAGGTCACAGAGGAGGTAAATCGCTGTGGCGGTCTCTTTGTGCTACTCACGTACTTCCCCAATAACCGAAGGGTCGAGAAACAAGTCTTTGGATGAACAGGTCGAAAAGGAACCCCGGGAATGGTCCAGGTAATACTGAACCATGATCGTCTAGCCATGGCCTACCGAGGCCATTCTATTGAAGTCATGAGGGAACTCAGAGAAGAACATGAGGTTAATCGAATAAAAGACATGGAGAAGGAGAAACTAGCTGAAATTGAGATGAAAGAAGAGCTGTTCTCTACATTTTGTCAGTTTCTTTCTGACTTTGACAGGCATTATAGTACAAGAGAGAAAACAGACCTGTTTGAAGTGAAAGTAAAAGATGTCCCTTGTTACTTTGAGTCCTTTCACAGTAAGATGGACTACCATCCAGCACTGAATGCTTTGAAGGAATCATGGGGTATATGGCTAATACTTCACACAGATCAGATTAACGTACACAATGACCTTACAGAACTGAAAGAAAACCTCATCCAACACTTGCAGGACAAAAGTCGTAAACTTTTACAAGGTCACAGTGAAAACCTTTATGACCACATACAGCAGGCTTTAGGAAGAACTGCCTTGCACCTTCAAAACAAAACCAGATGTGACTATGGAGCAAAAACCTACTGGAAAAAAGTCTCTGAATCAGACAACTACTTTAGAGCTGTTGCACTGTATAATCAGGCCTACATTACAATCAACATGGCCAGAGAGGGCTACAAAAGTGAAGCATGTTCCTTACTCAAGGAGGCAGAGAAAGCCATAGATGTTTATGTATCAGAAACAACCAGAACACTGAGCTTCTGTTCTTTGTCTGTTACTCCAGATTTTGAACCACACCACAGTGGCAGCTGTAACTTCCAAACACAAATGCAGGCAAGGATGAACATATTTAACTCATGGAAAGAAAATATCACAAAAATACTTGACTTGCTTGGATCGGGCAATGGAGACTTCAGAACCGAGGAGCTGACACTTTACAGCTTATCAACTGAGGAGGATTTTGTGTCTTCTAGTGAACTCGGTCTCTTTCGTAATTATGGCCTCGCTGTTGTGTTTGAAGTGAAACAAAAGCCCAAATTCTCATTTGATGCCCTGATTTGTTGTTTTCTTGGTGTGATTCAGGTTGTAGCAGGAGTTCTGATATGTGGTCTGTCAGCTGGTTCCATGTCCTCATTTGGTCTTGGCTTGATCTCAGAAGGTGTGTCTGACATGATCTATGGAGTCATGGGTATGATAAATGGTACATTTGATTGGGCATCATGGGCAATATCTAAAGCAATAAGTATAGGAATTTCCTTGGCCTGTGGGGGATTCCGTGTTCTCAAAAGATCATTCTCCTCTGTGAAAAATGCTGCAAGTAATATCCTCAATGGCACCAAATCCCTGAAAAGTGTTGCATCTAGTGCCCTCAGGTCAGGCAAAAACTTGTTTGTTTCGACATGTAAATCAGCCAAATCACTAGTGTTCTCAATAAGTGTAGAGAACATCACAAAGACCACGGGTAAACTGAATTTAAAATATGCATGTAAATATGCTTTTCAGGAATTGGCAGTTCAAGGGGTAAACACTGCTGTGAACAAATACATCAATTCTAAAGGTCAAAAGACATTCCAGCAAGGATTTCGACATACCTTCAAGGAATCTGTCCATTCAACATTACAACAAAATAAAGAGTTTGTCCGAACACTCACAGATTTCATCAGCTCAGGAATTCCAAAGACCGCCTTGCAGAAGAAATCTGGTTCTTACAAGATTAGCAAAACCCTAGAGAAGAAAATGATGGACCATATGATTTTTAATACGAACTTTGTCATGAATGATCTCATGGTAGACTGTAAACAGATTCATCAGGTGATTAACACACTCTCACAGGTGTGGGACAAATCAGCAGAGTTTGTTGCGCACCGCTCCCATGCCTGTATTAGGATGCTTATGACTACTGCAAGCATGTCCACCACCATTTATGAAATGTACAAATCCATTCCTACTAAACAGACCATTGACAGTAATTTTGTTCCTGCATTTTTGAAGTCCTTGGGTGAGGAACCTTTATTTGAGACATATGACAATGATGGAAGGGACAAACTGGAAGATGTGGAACGTCTTAAAGATGAACTCATTGACGTAATTTCAGAAATTATTTCCCAAACCATGGTGGACAGTTTTTCTGGGTCTGCCTCCTCCATGTTTACAAAAACATTCACTCAGCGACTAAACTCTGTTACTGGAAAAGTAGTTGGTAATTTACTGGGAAGACACAAAACCCAGAGTTTCTTTGACAGTCAGCAGCATCATTATGATCTGAAATCTGCCACTGAATGCAAGGAAAGATCTCTGACTGAAGGAGAACTAAATGAACTCAAAAGCTACGCTGACAAAATAACTGATGAACAAAATCCAGCAACAGGTGTCGATGTCCGTGTCCTTACAGAAGTTGACGTGTTGGATGGAAAAGGAATTTGTCTGACTGTAGTAGATGATAAAGGAAATTTTCTCACAGAGGAGACCTACCCAGGAACTGACCCAGCAGCTGGTACTATCAAACTTGTGCTGACAAAAACACCTCAGACTTCTTCCGGGTGAGCTCAAACTGTATTGAATAGAAAACACTATAACACATATTTGCACTATTGTGCTTGTGCATGTGCTTTTAATGCTTATTGTTTTTGTGTCTTACAGAAAAGGAGGATTATGGAGCAAACTGAAAGACCAGGTTATGGCTAAAGACACACCACAGAGTGGCCACATTGACAGTATTCGCCCTGATGGCTCACAGGAAATTGTGAACTGTCTGTTTCATGCAGTTGTCCAAGCAACAACTAATGACCCAAATGTTGATCTTAAACAAAAAGCTGTAGAACTCCGCCACAAAGTCAGTGAAAAGGTAAGTTATTTAATAAAAAATTGTATATGGAAAGAATAATGTGTATGCCCATTGGTGCAGCTTTAATGGATCCTATGACTGGTATCTCAAACTAAATCTTAAAGATGCCATAATATTGCTTTCTGATTTCCTCTTTAATGCAGTATAAATTTACTATTGGTATTTATCTCTAATACACAATGAGTTGAAGTTGCAACCTTGTTAGTACTTCAGCAACAGCCATTAAACAGATACAGATAAAATGTTCCTAAGCTTGGCAATATTTCTAAGGTGGAAGAAGGCTGTTTTTGTAATATTGGAAATATAATTTTAAATGGACAAGTTGCTGTCTAATATTACCCCCAGGTCTTTCACTGTCAATCTAGTAGTAATAGTACATCCTTCTAAATGCAAGCTAAAATTTTATAGCTTTTGTGTACTGGTTTTGGACCAATAAGTAATATCTCTGTCTTATCAGAATTTAGTAATAGAAAATTATCGGTCATCCAATTTCTAATATCTTTAACACACTCAGTTAATCTAGACAAATTAGATATTTCATATGGTTTTGATGAGATATATAACTGGGTATCATGGGCATAACAATGGAACCTAATCCCATGTCTTCTAATGATGTTACCCAAGGGAAGCATGTATACAGAGAAAAGCAGAGGTCCTAAAACTGACCCTTGTGGGACCCTGTATTTCACTGCATGATTCTGGATAGTTGTTTATTTAAATCTACAAAATGGTGTTTATAGTGTTGAATGCAGCACTAACATCAAGTAAAACTAATATTGTGACGAGGAAAGTAGGACCTGTACACCAGAGGGAGCCCTCGTCTGAGTATTAATATCTGGGACTTATTTCCGGTTTCTAGGCTATTTAAACAGCCAGCTTTCCATTGTTCTTTGCGAAGTGTCATTTCTCTTTGAGTACATGCCAAGCCTTCGATTGTTCAAGTCTGGATTGCTACTGTGTATGATCTCTGCCTGTTATAGTTCTACTACGATTTTTGGATTTCGGTTTTGGTTTCCTTTTGAAAGTGTATTTGTTTTCTCGGTTTCTGACTCTTCCACCTGCCTTATTGTTTTCGATTATTGCCTGTCGTTTCTACTCATTAATAAAGATCTGCATCATGGATGCTGCTGCATCCGCCTCGAGTGATACAGTATGTCACAAATATTGAGATGCAGCCTTAGTCCGAAGCTAAAAACAAGTTATTTGTGTTTTTAACTAGCTCAATTTCTGTGCTATGATGGGGCCTGAAACCTGACCGAAATTCTTTAAAGATATTGTTTTCCTGTAAGAAGGAGTATAATTGAGCAGACAACACCTTTTCCAATATTTTAGACAAAAACAGGAGGTTTGACATCTGTCTGTAATTAGATAATGCATTAGGATCTAGTTTAATAATAATTTAGCTTAATAACCACTAATGTGAGGTTTAGGGACATATATTTTATTTGCAATACATTTTAGGTGAATATTGAATTTTATTATTTATAGTAGCAGGCCTTAAACTTGGAATCTAATTAGATTTTATTGTATTATAATGCTTCTCAAACAATACACTTTGTTACAGATTAAATATCATACCTTTAAGAGGGATAAGTAGTGACAGAATGCTTAGTCATGTAATGTTGTGCATGAATGTGTGAGTGGAAAAAAAACTATGTATAAGTATGCAGCATACACTGTACAGTATAATATTTATTAGGATTTAAAATAAGGACATCATGCTGTCTCCTCTAAAGCATTTAACATTTTGGGCTAGAGATTCTCATCTGAGTTCATCTTTTCAAATTATGTCCTTAGTTCACAAACTGTCTCCAGTGGATCCAGCTGGATTTCTACTGGCCTTTCTCAATTTGTTGCTTTTCTATCATGTTGTTGTGTTTTGGCTGCTCAGTGTTCAAAGTCGCCACTTTGGTCCACATATTTGATTTGGCACAGTTTTTTTTTCCTTTACATTAGATGCCCTTCATGACACAACACCTACATTTTATCTGGACTTGGGACTGGCACTGAGAGTTAACTCTTTAGTGCTTGGGTTAGATCTCTGGGAATCAAACTCGGGCCATGACAATGAAAGTGTGGGATCCTTACACTGGACCAACAGGAAGTTTTTTGCATTTTTATGATAAAAAACATAATTATTCTTTTATAGTGCAATCCAGTCTGTCATCCAAATGAAAGCCCTTATACATGTTCACTATCTCCATATTCCCTCTGTCAATGGTGACAGGTGACAATGTTAAGTGTGCATCACTCCATGGCACTAGAGACCTTCTACAGATGACATGACACTATGTTGTACCTAAATTTAGAGGTATTCTGAATGAACAGGAAGGGAGCCGGGACAGTCCCTTGACTAGCTTCATTGCTACACATCACCATATCTGACACACAGCCATGGAGTTGTACATGCTGTGGTCTGGCAGTTAGGTAGTCGTTCAGTGATTAGGATGCATTCATCCACCTCCATCAACCAAAGCTTCTCCACAAAAAATGTCAGACTTTATGGTGTTAAAAGCACTAGAGCAAGGGTCTTCAACATGCTGCTTGCAAGCCACCAGTAGCTCGTGAACCCACATCTGATTAACTTGTCGAAAGTTTTCAAAAATATATACAAAATTGATAGAATCAAATTAAGTAAATAAGTCTGTTTAAATTTCATCCCAATCAAACCCACAGATGCCCCGCCCCTTTCCAGTGTTCCTGAAGCTGAATCCACGGGCAAATCATGCTCCTCCATGCGTACATGCACATCACATGGTTTAATCAAATTTACACAATGCTAGCGCCAAGACTATGCATGGAAACTGTCACTAGGTGCGTTTACATGGAACGCATGTTTTTTTTAATCAGATCGGACTGTATTCAATCAGATTGACGAATCCAATCGCAGCGTTTACATGAACGCGGTATAAAGTAATCAGATTGTTATGTGCCTTTACATGACACATGATTAGAATCGGATTGGATCTTTTGACATGCGCACAGTCCACGAAAATAGGATTCCCGCCATTCCAAAATGGATGTACTAGCCGCTGCATTGCCACTGCTTCTTTTTGTTCTTTTAAAAAGCAGGCTTAATATTTTACATCTTCGGCTGCTAATTAGGAGACAACAAACGCGTGATGATATGATTCAGGCTGCGTGTATCTATCACAACATTAAAATGCCCCTTCCCGACCCCAGGACAAGGCGTCTATGGATGAAAGTCTGAAGCAAGGACTGGTGGGACAAGATCGTTTTGCATCACTTCACAGACAAGGAGTGGAAGGAGAATTTTAGAATGACATGACGATCATAATGTAGTCTCACCCACAGACCAGTTTTGTTTAGCGCCCGCCATTTTACCTACGACAACATCCGTACGTCATACGTCATTCTTGCTTCATTGCACATGTGCAGAACTTTCCAGGAACATATTCCATCTGATTAAGTGTTTACACGTCCTCTCGATCGGACTAAAAATGGTTTAAACCACCCCTTACCATCCGATTGAAATTTTAATCGGATGTGGCAAATTCCATCCGACTGATGTGTTTACATGACACTTTTTTAATCTGATTGTGCTTCTAGTCCTGTTACGATCGGATTACAAGTGTCCATGTAAACACACCTACTGATGCATCAATCTCAGCCACACAACCACGCCCTTAATGAGTTCACCTGAGTTCAGAGGTGAACAAAATACACAACTTCCTTACTTGAGTGAAAGTACAGATACTACTGGTCAAACATTACTCCATTACAAGAAAAGTTGCAAAGACAGATTTTTACTTAAGTAAAAGTACAGAAGTAATTGTTTTTAAAAGTACTTAAATATCAAAAGTAAAAAGTAAATGAACTATGATCAGCAGAGAGGAAGAGGATGAACTCTACGTGGATCTCGCCTCTTTGCGTCTCTATGGACCTGACTTCTGCCAAGACTGCCTTCTACTAGGAAAAGCTTGAAGCTTCCGCACAAGATCCTCATAAGCTCCACAAAATCTTTTCTCACTACTTAATCCTCCAGCTCCACCTGCATGATCCTCCTTGGCTGCTGAATGCTTAGACTCCTTTTTTGAGAAGATTGAGAAAATCTGCCAGACCTTTACTTCTGCCCCAACTATACATACATTACACAGCCAGGAGTCTGCTACCCCTTCATTGTCACATTTTTCAACCCAAGCAGCAGAAGAGATTATACAAATCATGCAGTCTCCTGCCCTTCATCACCACAATCATCAGTAGATTCATAGCATCTGGTCATTTACTAACTATCTACAACATAGAAAGGGTTATCTCCATCCTGAAGAAACCTGCCCTGGATCCCTCAGACATAAGCAACTACACACCATTATCACTTTTTTTCAAGAACTCTAAAATGCATTGTTTATAATCAACTGTCTGACTCTTGCAGAACAACCTCCAAGATACCAACCAGTCACTAAAGCAGCACATTCCACAGAGATTGCTCTTCTGGCAGTCGCTGAGAAACTACATGCTGCTAGATCAGCCAAGCTGTCATCGGTCCTCATCCTCCTCCACCTTTATGCAGCATTTGACACGGTTAACCACAAGACTCTCTTGTTCACCCTCAGGAGTCTTGGAATTCGTGGAATGGCATGGGAATGGTTTGCTTCCTACCTGGATGGTTGCTCATATCAGGTAACATGGAAGGGATCGACATCTGCTCAATGCAGACTCTCCACTGGTGTCCTACAAGGCTCAGCACTCGGTCCTCTCCTTTTCTCCCTCTATACTCTGCTGGTGAAGTTATATCCTCACATGGGTTCTCTTATGAATGCTATGCTGATAAAACTCAACTTATCTTCTCCTTCCCTCCCTCAAATACCTTGGCTTCTGCTTGTATCTCAGCGTGTCCGGCGGACATTTCATCCTGGATGACAGCTCAACAGCTGAAACTCAATTCCAGCAAAACTGAACTGCTGGTCATCCCAGGTGATTCATCCCCAGCCCAAGATCATGCATTATCTCTGAAAAACTCCATGATCTCCCCTTCAGCCTCTGCTCACAACCTTGGGGTAACCATGGACAATCAACTGTCCTTTTCCTCCCATGTTGCCAATGTGACACGCTCATGTCGGTTTCTTCTGTACATCATGAAATGAATGAAACAAAGTTTCTCCAGGACCTGGTGCTACATAAACATACAGCAACAAAGTTCAACACAAAACACCACCACAGAGCTAGGACAGAAGATTGTCTTAGCCACATAAAGTGCACAGTGTGCAGCTAGGTGCAAACAGAGCATAGACAAGACAGTGCAAAAGACAATAAATACAAGAAAGACAACACAAAAAACACAAGACACTTGGCGCCGAAAAGAAAGAAAAGAACATGTGTAATGGAATGTAACTGAAATAAAATAAGATAAAATGAAATGATGTAAAAAAAAAAAAAGTATTGTGCAAAAATATTGTGCAGCAGCGGTAGAGGTAGTGCAAATAGAAATAAACATAAATATAACTATAGCAGCAGATGACAGGTTGAGGTAGTAATGATCAATATAAATTGTGTGTGTGTGTGTGTGTGTGTCCACACAGTCGAGAGAGAATGTGTGTATCTGTGTGTGAGAGAGACAGAGAGTTGATATACAGTTCAGTCCTGAGTGTGTGTGTGTGTGTGTGTGTGTGAGAGAGAGAGTGTAGAACACTTCAGTCCAGGGTGTTGAGGAGTCTGATGGCTTGAGGAAAGAAACTGTTACACAGTCTGGTTGTGAGGCCCGAATGCTCCGGTACCACTTTCCAGATGGCAGGAGGGTGAAGAGTGTGTGTGAGGGGTGTGTGGGGTGTGTAAGAGTGTGTGTGAGGGGTGTGTGGGGTGTGTAAGAGTGTGTGTGAGGGGTGTGTGGGGTGTGTAAGAGTGTGTGTGAGGGGTGTGTGGGGTGTGTAAGAGTGTGTGTGAGGGGTGTGTGGGGTGTGTAAGAGTGTGTGTGAGGGGTGTGTGGGGTGTGTAAGAGTGGGTGTGAGGGGTGTGTAAGAGTGTGTGTGAGGGGTGTGTGGGGTGCGTAAGAGTGTGTGTGAGGGGTGTGTGGGGTGTGTAAGAGTGTGTGTGTGGGGTGTGTGGGGTGTGTAAGAGTGTGTGTGTGGGGTGTGTGGGGTGTGTAAGAGTGTGTGTGAGGGGTGTGAGGGGTGTGTAAGAGTGTGTGTGAGGGGTGTGTGGGGTGTGTAAGAGTGTGTGAGAGGGTGTGAGGGGTGTGTAAGAGTGTGTGTGAGGGGTGTGTGGGGTGTGTAAGAGTGTGTGTGAGGGGTGTGTGGGGTGTGTAAGAGTGTGTGTGAGGGGTGTGTGGGGTGTGTAAGAGTGTGTGTGAGGTGTGTGTGAGGGGTGTGTGGGGTGTGTAAGAGTGTGTGTGAGGGGTGTGTGAGGGGTGTGTGAGGGGTGTGTGGGGTGTGTAAGAGTGTGTGTGAGGGGTGTGTGAGGTGTGTGTGAGGGGTGTGTGGGGTGTGTAAGAGTGTGTGTGTGGGGTGTGTGAGGGGTGTGTAAGAGTGTGTGTGAGGGGTGTGTGAGGTGTGTGTGAGGGGTGTGTAAGAGTGTGTGTGTGGGGTGTGTGAGGGGTGTGTGAGGGGTGTGTGGGGTGTGTAAGAGTGTGTGTGAGGGGTGTGTGTCTGTCCTCACTGTCCCCTGAAGGGTCTTGTGATCTGAGACGGTCCAGTTCCCAAACCAGGCAGTGATGCAGCTGCTCAGGACGCTCTCCATGGTCCCTCTGTAGAACACAGTCAGGATGGGGGAAGGGAGATGGGCTTTCCTCAGCCTCCTCAGGAAGTAGAGGTGCTGCTGGGCTTTCTTGGTGATGGAGCTGGTGTTGAGTGACCAGGTGAAGTTCTCCGCAAGATGGACACCAAGGAATTTGGTGCTCTTGACGATCTCCACAGAGGATCTGTCGATGGACAGCGGAGAATGGTCACTCTGTGCTCTCCTGAAGTCAACAACCATCTCTTGGGTCTTGTCGACGTTCAGGGAGAGGTTGTCGGCTCTGCACCAGGCTGTTAGATGTTGCATCTCCTCTCTGGACGCTGACTCGTCGTTCTTGCTGATGAGACCCACCACGGTCGTGTCATTGGCGAACTTGACGATGTGGTTGGAGCTGTGCATTGCTGCAGAGTCAGCAGAGTGAACAGCAGTGGACTGAGAACACAGCCCTGAGGCGCTCCAGTGCTCAGTGTGGTGGTGCTGGAGATACTGTTCCCGATCCGGACTGACTGAGGTCTCCCAGTCAGGAAATCCAGGATCCAGTTGCAGAGAGAGGGGTTCAGGCCCAGGAGACTCAGCTTCTCAATCAGCTGCTGAGGGATGATTGTGTTGAATGCTGAACTGAAATCTATGAACAGCATTTGAACGTAGGAGTCCTAACAGTCCAGGTGATTTTCATCCACACAGGCTGCTGAGGTGCTTGCTCAGTCTCTGGTCATTTTGAGACTGGACTACTGCAACTCTCTACTGGCAGGTCTTCCTCTGAATGTAATTCATCCACTGCAAATGATGCAAAATGCAGGTACATGACTTGTTTTCAACCTGCCTACGTTCTTCAGGTGATGGGTGATCTGAAACACTTACACTAGCTCTTATTTTCCCTGTTTGTTTTATGTATTAAAAATAGAGATAAATTCTAAAATAATGAATAGATTGTGCTGTAATTCCTCCCAACAGAGTTTGTCTGTAACCTAGTGAACCAGTGTTGATGTATTCACTGACAGAGACTTCAAAGCACTTTTGTATGTCGCTTTGGATAAGGGCGTCTGCACATGCCACAAAAGTAAATGTAAATCATTACTAGTTATTAAGTTACTGTCATTACTGAGTTTATCATAATATTCAAATGCAAGTTCATTGTAAGCACTTTTCTAAGCATTTTGTTCTGCTGCTCAGCAAGATGAGTGATACAGCCTGGGCATTTTATAGGAAACACATCTAAGGTCATGAACATGTGGTGGTAATGTTACTATTAATCCACAGCTAGTTCCAGAAGAAAACCTGTGGCTTGGAAGATAATTAAACACCTACAGTGATGTGGAGTAACTTTATATGTAGTTTAAATTGAACTTCATCAGTGTAGATTTGGCTTTTATGTTCACATTAATGTGGAATATATTCATTTTGGATTTTATTCATTTTTATTTATCATTAGGTAAAACTTTCAAACTTTCACCTCCTATCTTGTGTGAGGAACACTTATATGCATTTATAGGCTTTCTGCTGATTATATTGTTGATGTATTCTTTTGTTACAGATTCGTACAAATCCGTATAAATATGCAGAAGCTGTGAAGATCCAGAACAAATTCGACAAAAACACCTCCAATCAATTCAAAATTGAGGATGCAATAAAGAAAAGTGATAAGGAAAAGTTTATAGAATATAAAAAAAAGAATAAAAATGATGAAGACAAAATTTCTAAAGAATACACGCTGGGAGAAGCGGGAAGATACAGAGAGTAACTTCATTTGTTTACTTCCTTTTTATGCACTCATGCAAAAGAGAAATATATTTTTGTTCAGAAGAACCTGTAGCTGCTCCATGTATACCTGTATGTTCATAATGTACAGAAAATCACCAAAATACTAAAGTGTGTTCTTTTTTTCTTATCTTGTGAAGCCTTATAAAAAAAAAGAAACCCACCCCTGGAGTGGTCGACGCAGACCACATTCCACCAAAGAAAAGTTTACAGGATCTCTGTGATGAACTCAAAAGTAATAAAGAAATGGTGGAGTCATTCGAAACAAAGAATGAAGCACTCTTTAACTTAGTGAAGAACACAAATGATAACATGATGTTTGCCATGAACGTTCTGCGCTGTGACCATCAACGTGCAGCGACTACTGGCAGCAGTCATGTATCCAGAGCTTGCAGGTTTCATCTCTACACTATCCTGAACATTTGTCCTGCAACAAAAACACCTGGTCAAATTTAAGTTCTTGATATTAACTAATGATTATATTTATGTCCCCCAGAAAATTGCTGACAAAGACATTTATTGAGGGAGATGTGGTGAAAGGACTGAAGCTGTCATTTATAATGGCCCACCCGGAAACCTCGGACCACATCTTTATTATTCTAGGTAACTACTGTTTTTCAGTCTTTCTCCCTCACTCCTTATTTCAACTGGGATCATCACCAATAATGGTTGAAGAGACTGTATTTGCTCACATTCTTACTATTATTTTTTTCTATTGGAACTTTACATTTATTTATAAAAATGAAGCTTTTTCTAATTAAATGTATATTTTTTAAACAAAAATTGATGCTAGAATTCAGATTGCGCTATAGAACTGGGTAAGAATCGGGTTCAGAAAGAAACACAACACAGGCTCAGGTCAATTGTAAATAAAAAGATTTAATGCTTTGGAATAATACTCCAAAGAGACAACCAAAAATATTGTAGTACAAAAAATCCTGCAACGGTAAAAACATCCAAAATAAGGAAATCCGCAAGGTAAGAGTTCAAGCAAAAATAACAAAAAGGCAGAAAATCCAAACAAAGGAATAAGAAGGTCATTCAAAGAAAAACACAGGAACTCTAAAAAACAGCAAAATCCAGGCAAAGAACAGAGACAACAGGGCAACTTAAACACAGCAAAACCACACAGGTGAGCTCTAATCAGAGGAACCATGTGACTAGCAAAAGAGTGAGAAAAAAAGACAAAAAGAAAAGAAAACTCTGTGAGGACCTTTAGTGGCCAAAAACAATATCAAATAATGACACTCTATTGTAAAATTATAAATACTATGGATAATAAGATAGTGATTTTATTAAAAATGTTTTAACAAAAATTCCAATTTTCAGTATAAAATCTAACCCAAATACAACAATAATATCTTGAAGCCTTCTTCAGAGTTGCCAGGTTTCAGATTACAGGGTGGTCGTAAATTAATAAATAAGAGCTGTGAAAAAAATTATTGTGAAGGCATGATATTTTCATTAATATAATACAGTTTCCTTATATATATGGTTGACATCTAACTGTCGTGTCTTAAAACTTAGATGTGCTTTGTATATTTTCATTTTACATTCACTAAAACTAAAGACTTCCACACACATCGGGCTATTATACATATAAATAAATCATTTATTTTACTTGTTGTTTCTATACTCAGATATTTGAAATGAAACAGTAGCTGAAGTAAGAGAATTAAAAATACAAAGCTGAATGTGAAAATGAACCCAAAGCACAAAGCCAAGTAAAGAAAATGTTGGAATGTTGCAGTCAGACATCAGATCTAATCAACTTAAAAACCCAGTGGAATTACCTGAAGAGAGCGGTGTTCAGGAGATTTCCTCATTATCTGATAGATCTGGAGAATTCCTGCAGGAAGAGTGGAAGTCAGGAGACTCTTACTAAAGACACTGAGATCTGAATTATAAGAAAAGCTGCTTTTACATAGTATTAGTTAAAGGGAGTACATACATACACAACCAAGTTATTACATTTACTTTTCTCACTAAAACTAATATCCACTTTAGCAGGTCTGAGTGAATGAACTAAAATGTAGTGTATATTCTTCATAAACTCGAATGATCAAGTAAAAAAAAAAAAACTTTTCAAGCATAATTATTAAAAATAGGAATCAATGTGATTATAATGATTATAATGAAAGAGGCAGAAATACTGGATTCTGTTCATCTTTAAAATATCTGAGTTTTTGTGAAGTAAATTTTTCTATGTGTTTAAAATGTCTTTTACCTTTACTGTACATTATCATGAAATCACTGCAGTGCTTGAGTTTCCACACTGATCTGATCTATTTTATTCTCTCTGTCTAATTTCATTGCAGATCGAACCCGTAAATATAGCAATATAGATTATGGACTGACAGCAGAAAGTACTAGGAAATACTACGAAAAAGGATTTTTGAAACTTATAAATGAATACGAAAAGATCAACGTGCTCAACAAAGATGAAGCAGAAGAACTGAGGAACTGGGTGAAAAATAAGGGATATTTGTTGGAAAATGCAGAGAAGTTTATAAATGAAATAATTGAGTTTTACTACAATTGGCTTAACACCAGGACCTAAAAATCTCGCAGACGCGGCCAGTGATCAATTCCCAGACAAGGAAACACTGACAGAAAATTAGGGGTTAACTACCAGTCATGGTCCTAAACTCAGACAAAACAGAGATACATTCAGAAAAAAATAAAAATCACTTGAAAAAAATAGATTAACATGTACTGCTAATATATGTGGAGTAACCAACCCAAATATTAGCACCTAGCTAACTAATCAAATAAAGTCGTTTTGAAGAAAAGAATAATTCACTTGTTCAGAGAGAGGGTGAGTTTTACAGATAAAATCAATATTTAATCGTTGTAGTGCTATCTGTTAGCTGGAGAATATTAAAAGATAGAAATATAGAAATTATTTGTATGATTAATCTCTAACTTTCTGTCTGCTCCATTATTACTTTATATTATTATATATCTACACATCTAACCAATAATCATGTCCTAATATTAGACAAACATTACACATGTCCTTAATGAAACTAAGAGGAAGTGACCATATATATATATAATATATATACAAAAACATAATGTATGACTTTATGTGTCCATCCCACTGGGGAAGGTATTGCTCTCATTTCTTGCAGCATAGACAGACAGACAGACAGACAGACAGACAGACAGACAGACAGATAGATAGATAGATAGATAGATAGATAGATAGATAGATAGAGAGATAGATAGATAGATAGATAGATAGATAGATAGATAGATAGATAGATAGATAGATAGATAGATAGATAGATAGATAGATAGATAGATAGATACTTTATTCATCCCTCACTAATAATGGGGTGTCAGATCAGTGGACAGTTCCGTGTGAGCAGGCGTTCTGTGTGTTCTGCTTTGTGTTTCCACTGTCAAACTATCTGAAACTTCTATCCATCAGTCCCTGATTCAACAGGCAAAGGAAGCCACCTGAGCTCACAAAGAACCTGTGAAGCCTGAGAACCTGCTCAAGACAGGTGACTGGTTCTGTGTGAAGGTTCACAAGCGAAAGTGGTGCTGAGTCAAAGGTTCAAGGAGCATACATGGTGATTCTAGCAACCAGGTACAGCAGATAAAGCAGACAGACTGAGACTGTGTGTCCACCTCAGTCACTGAAAGTCCTGGTAGGTCTCTGAATGAGGTCATCGAGCACTGAGAGGACAGAACGAAGTAGAACTGACCTCTCCTCTGACTTCCAGTCCACCAACAATGTGGTGTAAGATTAAGGTGTAAGATAGTGTGGTGTGAGGGCAGAAGAATTAATTGAAGACGCAGTAGAGAGGAGTAGAGGAGTTATTTAGAGAGAGTCATTTAGAGTGGGTTCATTCAGAAAGTCATTTAGAAAGGAGTTATTCAGAGGGACTCATTTAAAGAGGAGTTATTTAAAAAAAAAAAAAAGGAGTCATTCAGAGAGAGTCATTTAGAAAGGAGTCAATTAGAAAGTGTTCATTCAGAGAGAGTCATTTAAAAAGGAGTCATTCACAGAGAGTCATTTAAAAAGGAGTCATTCACAGAGAGTCATTTAAAAACGAGTCATTCAGAGAGAGTCATTTAAAAAGGAGTCATTGAGATAGAGTCATTTAGAAAAGAGTCCTTCAAGATTCCAGATTGAAAGCTTTTATTGTTCTATGTGAAGGACAGTACAGTGATCCGAGTACAGATGAATTATTTCAGAGTGAGTCGAAGAGCAACCTGAAAACATGAATTATAATTATTGTACATTTATTTGGATTAGTAGAAATATCAACAACAAGATCGATCAGTTTTTTTGCTTGAAATGTTTTAGATTTTGCCCTCATGGTGTTTTAAAATGTCAGATAACGTTTTAGAAAACAGTTTCACTTTTATTACTGAACTCGAGAATAACTGCTGCCCTCTGCTGGTCAGATTCCGGAAATGCATTTAGAGTGATTTGATCTGCCTTTCCTTCTGAATTTCATTGTTCAGTTTATTTATTTATTTATAAATGTTTAATATCAAGAAAAATCGTAAACCCCCTGGACTAATGCTCCTGTATTTAGTTCACATTTTAGTTGTTGTTTTTGCTCTACACTGAAGACATCTGTGTTGTTGTTGTTGCTTTTGCTGTTGTTGTTGTAAACTGAATACATTGTTGTTGTTGTTGTACACTGAATACATTGTTGTTGTTGTTGTTGTACACTGAATACATTGTTGTTGTTGTACACTGAATACATTGTTGTTGTTGTTGTTGTTGTAAACTGAATACATTGTTGTTGTTGTTGTTGTACACTGAATACATTGTTGTTGTTGTACACTGAATACATTGTTGTTGTTGTACACTGAATACATTGTTGTTGTTGTTGTTGTTGTAAACTGAATACATTGTTGTTGTTGTTGTTGTACACTGAATACATTGTTGTTGTTGTACACTGAATACATTGTTGTTGTTGTTGTTTTTTTCTGTACACTGAAGACATTTGTGTTTTCTCTTAAAGATAATAAATTTCCTGACATTTACATGTAGATGTGTTGAACTGCGTACACGGTACCTCTGGTGGAAGAGCAGGCAATTTTTATGTGAACAAAAGTATTGGAACAGCTACTGTTTAAGAAAGATAAATGAGATTATATATATATTTCTTTCTTAAAGAGTTCCTAAAGCCCCAAAACTCCTATGATTATTTTTTTCAGAGGTTTAGTGTAAGTGATGATGTGTGTAAATGAAGGATTGTTGTTAATCTCAGGCTTCAGTGTGGTTTTGTGGCTGTGTTTGAAGTCTAACTCCGTTTCTGGGAAACTAAATTTATAACCAGGCCTCAATAATTACGTCTATTTTATGACCAAAAGTCTGCTTCTGTCGCCAAACACCACATGAGAGAGAGTATGATGTCATTTCCTGTGCTGAGGTCCTACACTTGCAGTGAAAGCACATACAAAGAGGAGACTTTTACTTTCTTTCTTTCTTTCTTTCTTTCTTTCTTTCTTTCTTTCTTTCTTTCTTTCTTTCTTTTTCTTTCTTTCAATCTATGGTTAAAAGCAGAAATTATTTAATGAAATAAATATGAATAATAATTCTCAGGTAAGACTGACTCTGACCAAAAAAAACATTAAGTCTCTAACTTGTTAAACTACTTCTTATCCCCGCCCACATTCATGAAGCCCCACCCCCATGATCCCCCATGATGAAGAGGAAGAGGAAGAGGAAGACAGCACGAGCAGAGAGGATGAGAAGAGTTTTATAAAAAAGGAAGAAGAGAAGGAAAAGAAGAGAAGGATTTGGATCCTTAGTCAGCATTCCTGAATCTGTGTAAGAAAAGTAAAATCTGAATATTAATGTCAAATGATTTAGAAATATCTTGTAAAAGTCATGAAGTGAGAGCAGAGGTGCATGATGGGAAGTGTGAAGGTGGAGCTCTACCTGCTCAGCCAGCCATGATGTACTTAATGAAGGCTGCAGAAAGAGAAAAATGATCAACACTCTGCCTGATGAGGAACATTACAGAGAGAACAGCGCCATCTGCAGTCCTGAGTCAACTTTACACCCGTTTTATTTCAGGAGATTAAATTTAATAAAAGCTCTACTGAGAGAACGCCATCTTAGATCAATGTTTACATTTAATAAAATAAATAAAATCACCAATAAAAATAACCATGAATTAAATGTATGACCTTAAATGTTTAATGTTGAGGGAAATAATGAGATTAATACAGAAAAATGTAAAATGTAAAAAAACAACAAAAAAACCCTAGCAATAAAATAATTATATAAGTCCCTTAATTACAAATATAAATAAATAAATAAATACTCTAAATACATATAGTTAAAACATTTTACCAGCACATAATATTCTCATAAAAATATTCTAATTAAGTGTTTTTGTAAAAGGATTTAATGTCAAAAAATACATGGGATTTTTGAACAATGTAATCATTGTATAAGGGGAGGGGGGGGGGGGTGAGAGAGGGAGAGAAAGTGAGACAAAGAGTGAGAGAGACAGACAGAGAGGGAGATATAGAGAGGGAGGGAGGGAGGGAGGGATAGAGAGACAAAGAGAGAGAGAGAGAGGTTCCCCCGTGTGTGTGAGTGTGTATTGAGTTTGCATGTTCTTCAGGTGCCTCCAGGGTAGTCCATACAACGACCATCCTTTTGTGAAACCAGTCAAGTCCACTCTCAGACCTCAGCAGTCTTTGGACAAGGCAGATGATCCAGAGCCAAACACAACTTGCCAAGACCCTCTGTTATTGTTTTTGCCAAAAACTTACAACAATAAATTGATGGCTCAGATGACAGCACTCCTCCCTCTGATAAAAAGGACACGGGCACCACAGGCGAAATATCAACACAGGAAAAAACCCTAAATCGAAACACAAGAAGGAGGTCTTGTAACTGCAAAGTTCTTGGTTTGCTGGTTTTGACCCATTGGTTGTTGCCAGTTTTTCCTTGTCCAGTGTTTTGCGTGTTACATTTACTTTTTACCTGTTTGACCGGTTGGTCACAAGTGCGTTGCTTGAACTACAGACGGTGAACAAAATAACTGTGTGGTCAGTTGACTGTACACAAAATAGTTCATCTTTAAACAATACAAAAAAATATATTAATGTATAAACAGTTTTAAAAAATGATGAAAGGGTGTGCAGACCAACTATTTTATTTAGTATATTCCATGTTTTATGTTTGCAGGAGTTCAGTTTGTCTGGTTCATTACAAACTCTTTAGATATTTGTTGCTATTGACTATCAGTCTGATGGACTTTTTTATTATAACACTAACTACTTTACATTTGCTTTTATTAGTGATGATGCTCTGGGCTGCAAAGGACAGTGGGAGGGTTGAAGCAGATGTTGGCCCGTACAAACTTTATTCTTTTCGCACCCTGCAGGGGAACGAGTGACTTTCGGATGAAGTAAGAGAAGGAAAATAAGTTTTTCAACATATAAATACTGTAGATTTGCATGTTGCTTATAAACCTGTTGTCTACAGGTCATTGATGCTCCTGCACTACATTCTGGAGAAACAACAGGCAAGTATCAATTATGTCAACAGTTAACATTTGCCTATTTTGAGCTACATATTTAATTTATAAAAGACAAGATTATTTCTCTTTTACAGAAACCAATACGCCAGATGTGTGCAGTTGTGGCAACATCTTTGTTCACTGTCAAATTCTGAACTCTCATGAAGGTCACTAAATCAGAACATTGCTAACTTGCTCTTAAACCCTTCCCACAGATGAAATTTCCTGTGGGGCAGATGTGGGTATGCCCTGTGAATGTTGGAGCCCATTGGATGCTTGTGGTGCGTGTTCTCAGAAGCACATTGTTTTAGCAATGTTGCTTTGTTTATTTGCAAAAATGATTCTTTGCTTCTATGAATCTGTTGTCAGAAGATATATGCTGTACTCTTTATATCATATTATTAGGAACACTATATCATTGTTTAACAGTAAATACCTTGATTGACCCAAAAGGCACGTATAAATAAAATTCTGGGGTTTTTTGGTGGAGTTCTTCAGCTTTAGTTCTGTACCACGCTCATTGCATGTCATGGTGGATTGCATGCCCATGCTGAACTGAAGGGGTTCATGCTTTATGAGAGTTTATGAGAATGTCCTGACAATGTTTTGGTATTTCTGGAAATGGAAAGACACAAAAGAACTGATCTCCGTAAAAATGAAATGCATCCTGTAAAGAAAATGATTAAAGAACTGGATTTTACCAATCCAGACAGACAAGTTCTCAAAAGTGTATTAGTGCAAATGTCAGTACCAGTAAAAATGTGGTCTACTGTTACTATTCAATAGTCATTGAAGGATATCTTCCCAGGTTAACTCAAATTGCAACCTTGGTTGTTTTCCTGCTTCCATAATCAAAAACTGATGAAAACATCAACACCCTTCAAAAGTCTCTTGTAATCCCTTCTTTCTTAAAGAAATACCTGGACAATCATCTACCACTGTTTGTTGAGAATGCAATGAATGCCATTCATATGACCCACGGCAGAGTCCATGATCGAAAGATCTAAACGAAGACAGGTGGTGTTAGTCATGTGTGAGGACGTGAACACAGCAAATGATCTCAATGACAAAATTACAGCAGAAACCAAACATTTGGTACACGATAAGTGAAAGCCACAACATTGAGAACCAGGAGTTCAACAAGGGACAGATCATTATTTCCACTAACCTTGGAGGACATGAGACATGATGACTTTTTGTGCTACTCACGTACTTCCCCAATAACCGAAGGGTGGAGAAACAACACTTTAGAAGAACAGGTCGAAAAGTCACGCTGGAAATGGTCCAGGTAATACTGAACCATGATCGTCTAGCCATGGCCTACTGAGGCCATTCTACTGAAGTCATGAGGGAACTTGGAGAAGAATATTAATTATTAGAATAAAAGACAAGGAAGAGAAGAATATTGAAATTGAGAATGAAGAAAATGAAGAGATGTTCTCTACATTTTTTCAGATTCTTAGTGACATTGACAAGCATTATCAGCATCTATCTATCTATCTATCTATCTATCTATCTATCTATCTATCTATCTATCTATCTATCTATCTATCTATCTATCTATCTATCTATCTATCTATCTATCTATCTATTATAGTAGAAGAGAGAAGATAGACCTCTGAAGTGAAAATAAAAGATCTTTCACAGTAAGATGGACTACCATCCAGCACTGAATGCTTTGAAGGAATCATGGGGTATATGGCTAATACTTCACACAGACCAGATTAACGTACACAATGACCTTACAGAACTGAAAGAAAACCTCATCCAACACTTGCAGGACAAAAGTCGTAAACTTTTACAAGGTCACAGTGAAAACCTTTATGACCACATACAGCAGGCTTTAGGAAGAACTGCCTTGCACCTTCAAAACAAAAACAAATGTGACTATGGAGCAGAAACCTACTGGAAAAAAGTCTCTGAATCAGACAACTACTACAGAGCTGCTGCACTGTATAATCAGGCCTACATTACAATCAACATGGCCAGAGGGGGCTACAAAAGTGAAGCATGTTTATATCTAAAACGACCAGAACACTGAGCTTCTGTTCTTTCTCTGTTGTCTGTTACAAGGATGAAAATATCCCTAATGGAAACAAAATATCAGAAAAATACTTGACATGCTTGGATCGGGCAGTGGAGACTTCCAACCTGTGGAGCTGACACTTTACAGCTTATTGACTAATGAGGATTTTGTGTCTTTCAGTGAACTCAGTCTCTTTCATAATTATGGCCTTGCAGTTGTGTTTGAGGTGAAAAAAAAAAATTCTCCGATCAGGTCAGATGATTGGTTGATTGGCGATGATAATCCTGAAGAATGCCTTTCTTCATATGGGCATCTTGCCAGAGCACAGGAGAATCCCCAGGTTCGCTTTTGGGCAGAAGAACGCCGATGCTGGGTTCTCCATTTTGACTTAATCTTAATGTTCACTCTCACACAAAGTGCATGAAGGCTGCTCTGGCATCATTGCACCCCAGGGCTCAATTATCCAGATGACTGGCTCATCTCATGTCAAGTCAAGGGACATGACAGCTGGGCATTGAGATGATGATGATGATGATGATGATGATGATGGTTCTGGTGCTGAGGCAAACCTTCCAAGGTTTAGAATCTGAATCTGACAAAACGTTAACAGCTAGTAAAGTAATTACGATATATTTTGTAGTGTAGGAAATTTTAAATAACAAACATTGATATTACCTGAAGGAAAAACAATGAACAACAAAAGCTATGAGCCTCTCGGACTGACTGCAAAACCCGAGTGATTTTGAGGATTGTACAGGCAGTTACAGGCAGACTGGAAAATGAAAGTGAATGTAAGAATGCACAGTCAGTGGAAAAATCCCAAAACCAGGGAACAATGCAGTCATTTTTGGCCAAAAGGAATAGAGAGGACACACATGAGATGCAATAACAGAAATCAGAACATCATGGTGAGAAACCCTCAATTCTTTACCAGTAAGGTCTCACCATGTACCACTGTAGTGTAGGATAGAGTATGATAAGCACATGATAGATAAACTCACAAACACCAATATCACTATTATCTCTAGAGAATATTAAAGAAGAGGACCAGAAAATAGATTTTAAACAAGAAACCTACAGCAGGCCTACTCATGACGTGAGAAGAGGAAACATGATTGAATTTTAAACTATAATTTATCATTTTTATTCTGTTTCTATACTTCTATAAAGCTGCTTTGAGACAATGTCTATTATTAAAAGTGTTATACAAATAAATTGTAATTGAAAGGTGGCCCTTTTTGGAGATAACCAGAAGTTTGCAGAAAGGCAAGAACAGAAAACTTGCAAGGTGAAGGCCATTAATCTGAATCAATCTAACAGGACTTGTTATCTGCTCAAGTTTGTTTTCTCATTATCTCATTAATTGTCATTGATTTCTTATTTTTAAATTACCTAAAATTACTTGAGCTTGGTAACTAATTTTAACTAGCATCAGACTTTAGATTACATCATTTTACACCATCAGATTAGCTAGGTAAAAGGCTAATTTTAGCAGTTTAGCAGAATTATGCAACACTTTCTAAATTTAATTTCCTGTGCCCACTGCTAAGAGCTTTGGCTAATTTGTCTCCAGTTAAAACCTCTAAAGTCACAGGTTACTGGGTTTGTGGGCTACTTTCTGAATTTCCTCTTGATGATGAGTGTTAAGTGCCTTGCACATTTAAAAACAGACATGAACATTTAGTTTGTCGCCACATCCTGACTTGCAGTTGTAAAATAGACGGCTGGTGAATGTAAGTCAACACTAGAAAAATGTTTCAAATAGTTTTGAACACAAGTTGAAAACAAGGTAGGAGAGAAAGTATGACATGGAAAACAGTACCTGCAAGTTTTACTGTAATAAATGTTTACATTGGTGGACTTTTATACTTTCCCATTGGAAAGTATTGGAACAGGAAGGGCAATTCTATTATTTATGCTGCACTTTGAAAACATTTGGATTAGAAATCTAAAGATGAGACGACCGATCAGAATTTCATCAGCTTTTATATCCTGATATATGCATCAAGATGTGTTCACACATGGTACCTTTGGTGTCAGACCACTTAAATTTTAGGTGGGAAAAAGTACTGCAAAATATTCTTCTTACAGTAAATAACACTTAATATGTGATTGCATATTTCATTCTTGTAATAACTCCATCAAGCCTGTGATTCACTGACATCAACAAATAATTCCAGGTTTGCAGCTTTTTTCAGATGTCTTTCTGAAATGAAACTGAAATACTGCTGAGCTGGGTTAAAGGCTGCTGACTGATGATCTTCCACTTTATTCACCCGATAGAGTCTGTTGTTCAGTTGGGTTTTAGGTCATTGTCCTGGTACATGATGAAGTTCCCCAAAATTAGACTAGATGAAGGTGTTATAGATTGATGTTGAAAAATTAAATGTGTGTATATAATAGTCCAATATTATATAATTATATATAAATGTATAATTATCCAGTCCTTTTTAAGAGTGTTATGTGATGTAATGAAAATTTAAATAAAAATAATTTTCATATCTTAGCATATTATAAACGACTGCAGTAAAAAAAAAAAGGGTAGTTTTATCACTTTCTAATGGATATACTGTGTATTCATTATTTATTCATACTGTATATTAATTCATGGTATTTTAAACCTGTGTACGTTTTTGTGCATCAAAAATATCAATGAATTGAAGCCCAACACGCCAGGGTGTGTTACTGAAACGTATGGAATAAATCATTATCTTCTAGACCAATAACAAACGGGCTATAAATACTGTAGTGTAACATGAGCGCACTCATTAGACTGGACCAGTAGACACAGGATGCTCAGATGATCACCGTGACCGTAAAATCAAGACGTTAAGGACGTTTTCCAGTCCAGGACATTTCTCCGGAAATTCTCCCACCGCTGAAAAGGTTGTAAGTACTGGCGCTTTATATTAAAAGATAAAACTAAAGGAAATGCGTTATAAACCTCCAGAAAATCGGGGTGATGTTAATTCGATTTCAGATGAAAACATCCACAAAATTGACGCTCAGGATTCAGGAAAAGGCTGAAAATTTATTCATTTTTTTCATCCTCCATCCTCCATCCTCTTCCAGTCGCACCACTGCGGAGAATTCTAATCAGGTTTGCTGGAGCAGTTTCACTTTCGCTTTAACACACAACTAAACACAAGGTACAAACTGCTGCAGTGTGAGATGGGTGTGGTTGGGAGTGGAGGAGATTTTAGGATTTAAAGCTGAAACCAGGAGACACTGTGGGTTTTAGCAAAATGTTGCTTTTTGATTCATTCTCTGAATTCTGGTTGTCTGTTTTATTGCATTCCCATGATCAATCAGTCAGCCAATCAAAATGAATGATTGACCTTTATGTTCAGGGGATATATCTATTTTTTTTTTTAATTCCCAAATGTATACTGTCTATATTTGTTTTTGTTTTGTTTTATGAAATTTACAGTCAAACATTATTGGAGATATTTTTAACTATGTTTTCATATATTATTTTTTTGCTAATGTATAAATGTCTTTTTGTAAGAATTTCATGTTTTACATTTTTCTCACACTCAGACATTTAATTTTAAAATCTAAAAAATTTTAACAACTTTTCTTTTTGTGAGTGCTGTCATTTCCACCACAACCAACCCTGCACACATGATCACACTGTGTCAGTGAGGGACTACATTTAGTCATTAAGGGCAGACCCCTTACAAAAATAACCTACAGGAATCCTGCAGGATTTTCATTTTTTCTGCAGGATACCTGCATATGTAGGAATTATGAAATTCTGCAGGACAAATTGATATTATGTGCAGGCAATTCCTATAGGTTTTAGAAACATGCAGGAAGATCTAGCTTAGGAATCCTGCAGGAGTTTCATTTTTTCTGCAGGACTCTGACAATATATGCAAGAAATTCCTACAGGTTTGAACCTTTTAGCATAACAGGAACATCCAGCACACTTGCACACGTTAAAAATCCTGCACAATTTCATAATTCTTGCAGGACTGCTGTGCACCTCATGCAGAAAAAAAATTCAAAAAGAAAAGTAGTTTTCCTGCAGGAGTTTTTAATTATTTTCTGTAATTGTAAAGAAAGAAAGAAAGAAAGAAAGAAAGAAAGAAAGAAAGAAAGACTTAATATCTACAGATTTTATTTACAGGATAGGCTACATAAAGACTGGACAATAAAACTCTGATAGTTGCTGTAATTATATACTGTATTTTTATTTAGATTGATGTACTTTGAATTTCATGGAACAATTTTTGATATAACAGGCACTGGCTGTTGGCAGCAATTAAAACACTGAGTCCTAACAAAATCAATAAACAAAGAAACAAATAAATAAATAAATAAACAAACAAACAGTAAGAATAGATTATAGGCAATTATAAAAAAAATAAATTACATTAAACTATTTTTTCTCCACCTACTGGTGTAACAGTGTAATTTACATTAAGCACAGATAAACATTTTTTTTAGAGAAAAGATTTGAGTCACAGAGATTCTCATGCTTCTTTGATGTCCTGCTCTTTTCACATAGCCTATTCGAACACATAGCCCCAACCATCTTCTGAAGATCAAGTCCTACTTTTAGTAAATTATTTTTTCGTTATAATACTCTAAATTACTGTTCTGTTTAAAAACACTAAACTGCTGTCTTTGTAACACAAACAAATTTAAAAAAAATTATTATTATTATTTTTTTGCTGTCGAGGATAAATAAACCAGTAGATAGGCCAACCTCCTTATTTTAAGAAATAACTATATAAAATAAGCTTTATGCATTGTTAACAAAAACATTGTTCTGTTTTGTATTTTCACTGCTTATAATTGATGCCAGTGTACTTTTTTCTTTTTTTCTTTTACTTTTTATCTTCAAAATAAGAGTACTTAAGAGTAAATAATTTAAATCTGACAAATAATATTTCAACATAAACTCATAACCAATATTCATAAAGTTATAAATAATTCATAAAGTTCACTGTAGCCTTAGATTCCTGTTCATGGCTTATAAACACACATGTATATATGTATGTATGTATATATCTTTTTTTAACATGTTAATTCTTAACATATCTTCATTACTGTACACTGATTGTACATTATATATATATATATATATATATATATATATATACACTATATTGCCAAAAGTATTCGCTCACCTGCCTTGACTCTCATATGAACTTAAGTGACATCCCATTCCTAATCCATAGGGTTCAATATGACGTCAGTCCACCCTTTGCAGCTATAACAGCTTCAACTCTTCTGGGAAGGCTGTCCACAAGGTTTAGGAGTGTGTTTATGGGAATTTTTGACCATTCTTCCAGAAGCACATTTGTGAGGTCACACACTGATGTTGGACGAGAAGGCCTGGCTCTCAGTCTCCGCTCTAATTCATCCCAAAGGTGTTCTATGGGGTTGAGGTCAGGACTCTGTGCAGGCCAGTCAAGTTCATCCACACCAGACTCTGTCATCCATGTCTTTATGGACCTTGCTTTGTGCACTGGTGCACAGTCATGTTGGAAGAGGAAGGGGCCAGCTCCAAACTGTTCCCACAAAGTTGGGAGCATGGAATTGTCCAAAATGTCTTGGTATGCTGAAGCATTCAGAGTTCCTTTCACTGGAACTAAGGGGCCAAGCCCAGCTCCTGAAAAACAACCCCACACCATAATCCCCCCTCCACCAAACTTTACACTTGGCACAATGCAGTCAGACAAGTACCGTTCTCCTGGCAACCGCCAAACCCAGACTCGTCCATCAGATTGCCAGATGGAGAAGCGCGATTCGTCACTCCAGAGAACGCGTCTCCACTGCTCTAGAGTCCAGTGGTGGCGTGCTTTACACCACTGCATCCGACGCTTTGCATTGCACTTGGTGATGTATGGCTTGGATGCAGCTGCTCGGCCAAGGAAACCCATTCCATGAAGCTCTCTGCGCACTGTTCTTGAGCTAATCTGAAGGCCACATGAAGTTTGGAGGTCTGTAGCGATTGACTCTGCAGAAAGTTGGCGACCTCTTCGCACTATGCGCCTCAGCATCCGCTGACCCCGCTCCGTCAGTTTACGTGGCCTACCACTTCGTGGCTGAGTTGCTGTCGTTCCCAAACACTTCCACGTTCTTATAATACAGCTGACAGTTGACTGTGGAATATTTAGGAGCGAGGAAATTTCACGACTGGATTTGTTGCACAGGTGGCATCCTATCACAGTTCCACACTGGAATTCACTGAGCTCCTGAGAGCGACCCATTCTTTCACAAATGTTTGTAAAAACAGTCTGCATGCCTAGGTGCTTGATTTTATACACCTGTGGCCATGGAAGTGATTGGAACACCTGATTCTGATTATTTGGATGGGTGAGCGAATACTTTTGGCAATATAGTGTATATATATATATATATATATATATATATATATAGACATTTTCTTTATACCTATTTATTATAAATCCTATTACACCTGTACATAAGACAGCCATTCACATAGCTGTACATCTTTATTGTAATTTATTGTAAATATAATATGCACTCATGCACTTCTGGTTGGATGCTAACTGCATTTTATTGGCTCTATACAATGACTGTGCACGAAGACAATAACGTTGAATCTTATCTAATCTAATCTATTCTAATCTAATAAGAGGAAGAAGACTCATACAGAGTCTGAGTCTGTACATACAGAACTCTAATTCGCAAAACCACCCACCACTCAGTAATTGACATTTTTAAATAGTTATTTAATAGCAATATAATCATTGTTTTATTTCTTACTTATTGCTGTCAATATTCATTTTAGAATGGGGGCATCAGGATCGCTGGAAGGAAACATAACTGTTGAAAATAAAACTCAGTACAAATGGACCATCTGCATTGATTTTACGGGGCTGCCAGCTAAGTATATGGTATATTTTGTAGTAATACACAGTCAATATAAAATTGTATTAATTGCAGTTAAAAGTTATTATAAAATTACATATGTATTATGTATAGGAGTGTTTTGTTTATTTCTAACATTTTTAATGCATGTCATTATTTAGGCTTTAACATCATATGTTTGTTCCTGTATGTTTAGGTTACAGTTGAGGGCAATGAAAAAAAAGTACACAATTTCATTGTTCCCATCTCCGCTGTCAGCACAATCTACATCTATGTGAAGTATGGCGAGTGTTCAGCAACAGACTGTTACATGAATCCACATTTGTGGTACAAGATTGACCTAAGAGATGCCCCATGTTTCACAATTCGAGAGAGTGGAGACCGCCATCAGATACATCTGGACTGCAATATACCTTATGAGACAAAAAATTCAACGTGCCCAAATTATGGTTTATAATTCATTTGTGGAATATTTTATAAGACATGTCCACAATACAACCCAAATCACACTGTAGTAATTTTATTTATATTTTTCTCACAGTCTTCAATATCTGACTGTTATCAGCTGCACTCAACTCATTTGTACCTTTCCTTTCAACCAGGAAAAATTAAAGATGATGCGCGAGAGGAAAAAGAGAAACGTAAACAAGAGGAGCAGAGGCGACAGGCCCAGCTTGAGCGTGAAAAACAAATTGAGGAACAGATTAAAAGGGAAAGTGAGCTTGCTGCAGAGAAACTTTCAAAAACCACAGATACACTGAAACAGAAACAGAGGCTGAGAGGCCATGAGTTCCATCACCAAACGCATATAATGCAACCGACAGTAAATACTGAAATTGAAAGAGATGAGGTAAAAAATTTTCTTTCAAATTCTAAATGCAATTTCCAAGTAAATACAATTTCAAATTCTATTAACGGTTCACAGTTTTTCATAAATATTAATATAATTAGTTAAATAGTATTAACTAAGTCTTTAAATGTTATGATTTAGTTGATGGATGTTTGTGTGTGTGTGTGTGTGTGTGTGTGTGTGTGTGTGAATAGGCTGCAGAAATAGGGAAGAAATTCTCAGACCTCCTGTGTGAATATCAAATCATTGAGGAAGACCCAGAGGAGACATTAGCAGGCAGGATGAAAACCCTGCAAAATGAGTTAATGGTGGAGTACTGTAAGAAACACAACCTGTCCAGTAGCTGTGTGTTTTCTTTCGACACTTCAGTTGGTTATGAGACTCTGCCTCTACAAGATAGACTGACAGTGCTTGAGGCAATAATGTATTTATTTTTCGAGGAGGATGAAAATGACCACAAACATAAACATGACCGGGATTTCCTCTTGGATGTGCTCGAACTGTTTCAAGACGATCATCCGTCACTTGCCTTTAATCTTTTACAGAGCGTTCTTCAAACTGATATTCAACTTTCTACACAGAGTAAAGACATTCTGTGTCGGATTGCGTTCAACAACACATGGAAACTGCCAGAAATAACAGATTTCATGCGTTATGTTGTCGGTAAAGACAAAGATCAAGTGCAGGCAATACTTCACATTGCACAGACCTACAAGCTGGAGTATGAGATTGTTCTCCATGCTTTAGATTCACCTGATCCACCCAGACGGCTGAAATGGCATGTTGACACAGAGACAGACAAAAATGCTAATACTATTATTAGTGAAATGCGCAACTCAAACTATCCTGAGAATGTCCTGACAATACTAGAGGATGTTCTGGTATATCTGGAAATGGAGCTTCAAAAACACAAAAGAACTGATCTCCATAAAAATGAAATCCAGCATGTAAAGAAAATGGTTAAAGAACTGGATTTTACCAATCCAGACAGACAAGTTCTCAAAAGTGTACTAGTGCAAATGTCAGTCGCAGTAAAAATGTGCTCTGCTCTCACTATTCAAAGGGGTAAAGAGGAAATAGTCATTGAAGGATATCTTCCCAGATTAACTCAGCTTGCAGCCTTGATGGTTTTCTTGCTTCCAAAATCAGAAACCAATACAGGTTGTCTTCTTGAAATTGGAACAGGTGAAGGGAAATCTTGTATCTTAGCCATGCTTGCTGTGATCCATGCCATTCGTGGTGTAAAGGTGGACATTGTGACAAGCTCTCCAGTCCTCGCTTGCCGTGATTTAGAAGAATGGAGCAAACTTTACAACATGTTCGACATAACGTCATCTGCTGTTCCTCCAATGCTGAATGATGTCTCATCTGAAGAACAAGATGATCTGACTCAGGAAGCATACAAACAAGATGTAGTGTACAGTACTGTTGGAACATTTGCAGCAGATACACTGAAACAAGAGTTTGAGAAGAAAACATCTCGTGGAGACAGGAAGTTCGAGTTGGTCCTTGTGGATGAGGTTGACTACATGACTTTAGATAATGGAGTTCAAATAACATTTCTGTCCCATGAGTCCAGTGGCCTCCAGCATTTGGAGCAGGTCCTAGCCAGCATCTGGGCCATTATATCTGCATGTCGACCAATTGAGGTAGAAGAAACTGGAGAGACCATGTGGACAACAAGAGTCCAGAATTTTCACACAGCTGCCCTGATAGCAATGATTGGTTCAGATACAAATGATACGTTTTCACCACTGGAAATTTTGTTGCCAGGTATTGAATTAGGCTTTTACTCAGAGGAAGATTTTGAAAATTTGAAGGTCTCTATTAATGAAGAAGGAGAAAAGGAGCATGGAGCCATTGAAAATGAGGCATGGAAGACCATCATGGCCAAAACAGGAATAGAACAACAGTTTGACCTGCTCACTGTTCTCGAGATGGGGATGGAGCACAAGGTGGCATTTAACTGTTATATTTATCAGTCAGAAACTAGAAAAGCCTTTCAATTTGGAGAGCAAAAGACAAAAACTGACCAAAACATCAACATGCTGCTACTCGAGAATGGAAAATCTTGTGAGATCTTGTCTGAAAATTTGCTCATTGAAGCTACCATTAGTGAGGTGAAATCCAAGATTAAATACTCTAAACAATGCAGTTCAGAAGAAGATGATAAAGAGTTTCTTGTAATCCCTTCTTTCTTGGAGAAATACCTGGAAAATCAGCTGCCACTGTTTGTTGAGAATGCACTGAAGGCCATTCAGATGACCAAAGGCAGAGAGTACATGATTGAGAGATCTCTTAGTGCTCAGGGAATAGATGTTGATGAAGATGGTGAACACATGTACCATGCAATAATCCCAGTGGACTTTCAGGCCAGTGGAATGCTGGAGAAAAGAAAACGGTGGGGTGATGGACTACAACAATTTCTGGAGATGAAGCATCAGTTAACATTATCTCCATTATCAAATGTGACAAACTACATGTCAAATTCAAATTTCTTCAAAAGATATCTCAGAGGGAAAGGGATATTTGGTGTTTCTGGAACACTAGGGGGAGATGCAGACAAGGGTTTCCTGGCAAGGCATTACAAAACGGACAGCTATGTCATACCAGCTCATCAACGTCAAAAGGTTACTGAGCTGCCTGCAGTCCAGGTGAGAGGAGGTACGGAACAATGGATCCAAACTATTTGTGACACGGTCTCAAAAGTCTCTAAACGAGGACAGGTGGTGTTAGTCGTGTGTGAGGACGTCAACACAGCAAATGCGCTCAATAACGAAATTGCAGCAGAAACCAAACATTTAGTTACCATGTACACGATGAGTGAGAGCCACAACATTGAGAACCAGGAGTTCAACAAGGGACAGATCATTATTTCCACTAACCTTGGAGGACGTGGGACAGACATTAAGGTCACAGAGGAGGTAAATCGCTGTGGCGGTCTCTTTGTGCTACTCACGTACTTCCCCAATAATCGAAGGGTCGAGAAACAAGTCTTTGGACGAACAGGTCGAAAAGGAACCCCGGGAATGGTCCAGGTAATACTGAACCATGATCGTCTAGCCATGGCCTACCGAGGCCATTCTATTGAATTCATGAGGGAACTCAGAGAAGAATATGAAATTAATAGAATAAAAGACATGGAGAAGGAGAAACTAGCTGAAATTGAGATGAAAGAAGAGCTGTTCTCTACATTTTGTCAGTTCCTTACTGACTTTGACAGGCATTATAGTACAAGAGAGAAAACAGACCTGTTTGAAGTGAAAGTAAAAGATGTCCCTTGTTACTTTGAGTCCTTTCACAGTAAGATGGACTACCATCCAGCACTGAATGCTTTGAAGGAATCATGGGGTATATGGCTAATACTTCACACAGACCAGATTAACGTACACAATGACCTTACAGAACTGAAAGAAAACCTCATCCAGCAATTGAAGGACAAAAGTCGTAAACTTTTACAAGGTCACAGTGAAAACCTTTATGACCACATACAGCAGGCTTTAGGAAGAACTGCCTTGCACCTTCAAAACAAAAACAGATGTGACTATGGAGCAGAAACCTACTGGAAAAAAGTCTCTGAATCAGACAACTACTACAGAGCTGCTGCACTGTATAATCAGGCCTACATTACCATTAACATGGCCAGAGGGGGCTACAAAAGTGAGGCATGTTCCTTACTCAAGGAGGCAGAGAAAGCCATAGATGTTTACATATCTGAAACAGCCAACACACTGAGCTTCTGTTCTTTGTCTGTTACTCCAGATTTTGAACCACACCACAGTGGCAGCTGTAACTTCCAAACACAAATGCAGGCAAGGATGAACATATTTAACTCATGGAAACAAAATATTAAAAAAATACTTGACATGCTTGGACCGGGCAATGGAGACTTCAGAACCGAGGAGCTGACACTTTACAGCTTATCAACTGAGGAGGATTTTGTGTCTTCTAGTGAACTCAGTCTTTTTCGTAATTATGGCCTCGCTATTGTGTTTGAGGTGAAACAGAAGCCCAAATTCTCATTTGATGCCCTGATTTGTTGTTTTCTTGGTGTGATTCAGGTTGTAGCAGGAGTTCTGATATGTGGTCTGTCAGCTGGTTTCATGTCCTCATTTGGTCTTGGCCTGATCTCAGAAGGTGTGTCTGACATGATGTCCGGAGTCATGGGTATGATAAATGGTACATTTCAATGGGCATCATGGGCGATATCTAAAGCAATAAATATAGGAATTTCCTTGGCCTGTGGGGGATTCCGTGTTCTCAAACAATCATTCTCTTTTGTGAAAAATGCTGCAAGTAATATTCTCAATGGCACCACATCCCTAAAAAGTGTTGCATCTAGTGCCCTCAGATCAGGAAAAAACTTGTTTGTTTCGACATGTAAATCAGCCAAATCAATGGTGTTCTCCATAAGTGTAAAGAACATAACAAAGACCACGGGTAAACTGAATTTACAATATGCAAGGAAATATGCTTTTCAGGAATTGGCAATTCAAGGGGTAAACACTGCTGTGAACAAATGCATCGATGCTGCAGTTCAAAAGACATTCCAACAAGGATTTCAAGATATTTTCAAGGAATCTGTCCGTTCAACATTACAACAAAATAAAGAGTTTGTCCAAACACTCACAGATTTCATCTGCTCAGGAATTCCAAAGGCCGCCTTGCAGAAGGAATCTGGCTCTTACAAGATTAGCAAAACCCTAGAGAAGGAAATGAAGGACCATGTGGTTTTCAATACAAACATTGTCATGAATGATCTCATGGTAGACTGTAAACAGATTCATCAGGTGATTAACACACTCTCACAGGTGTGGGACAAATCAGCAGAGTTTGTTGCGCACCGCTCCCATGCCTGTATTAGGATGCTTATGACTACTGCAAGCATGTCCACCACCATTTATGAAATGTACAAATCCATTCCTACTAAACAGACCATTGACAGTAATTTTGTTCCAGCATTTTTGAAGTCCTTGGGTGAGGAACCTTTATTTGAGACATATGACAATGATGGAAGGGACAAACTGGACGATGTGAAACGTCTTAAAGATGAACTCATTGATGTAATTTCAGAAGTTCTTTCCCAAACCATGGTGGACAGTTTTTCTGGGTCTGCCTCCTCCATGTTTACAAAAACATTCACTCAGCGACTAAACTCTGCTACTGGAAAAGTAGTTGGTAATTTACTGGGAAGACACAAAACCCAGAGTTTCTTTGTCAATCAGAAGCATCATCATGATCTGAAATCTGCCACTGAATGCAAGAAAAGATCTCTGACTGAAGAAGAACTAAATGAACTCACATGCTATGCTAATAATATAACTGATGAACAAAAGCCAGCAACAACTTTAGAAGTCCATGTCCTCACAAAAAGTAACTTGCTGGATGGAAAAGGAATTTGTCTGACTGTAGTAGATGATAAAGGAAAACTTCTCACAGAGGAGACCTACCCAGGAACTGACCCAGCAGCTGGTACTATCAAACTTGTGCTGACAAAAACACCTCAGACTTCTTCCGGGTAAGGTCAAACTGTATTGAATAGAAACAATACACAATGACTATTTTCTTAATTGCTGCACTTGTTTGCATTATTGTTTTTGTGTCTTACAGAAAAGGAGGATTTTGGAGTAAATTGACAGACAGGGTTATGGGGAACGACACACCACAAAGTGGCCACATTGACATTATTCACAGTGATGACTCATGGGAAATTGTAAACTCCACAAATCAGAACTGTCTGTTTCATGCGGTCATCCAAGCAACAGCTAAGGATCCAAATGTTGATATAAAACAAAAAGCTGTAGAACTCCGCATCAAAGTCAGTGAGGAGGTAAGTTATTCAAGAAAAAAAATGTATATGGAAAGAATAATGTGTATGCCCATTAGTGCAGCTTTAATGGATCCTACCACTGGTATCTCAAACTAAACCATGAAGATGCTATTCTTATTTCCTCTTTAATGCAGTACAAAACCAGTCACTACTGGTATTAATCTCTAACACACAATGAGTTTCTTAAATATTTAGACATTTACAGTATTATTGTCTGTCTACTACAGAATATCTAAAATCTGAATCAGAAATAATTAATATGCATTCAAAGTTTAAAGCTTGTGTTTATCAGTGGGACAGTGCTCTCTGATCCTTGCTGACCACATCTTCTGCTTCCATGGCAGTGTGTTGCAGCAGATCTGTTCCAGGGAACGATTGGCATTATTTAGCAATAGATCATTATTCTCATTAGTTGAAGTTGCCACCTTTGCCAGTACTCCTGCAAGAGCCATTAAACAGAGACACAGAGACTGAAAGCAATCTCCAGTTGCCATATGGTCCTGTGAACAATCAAATATATATAAAAAAAAAACCCACAAAGCTTTCTTTAGCTGAGATTGTGGACTAATATGCCATTAGTGAATACATTTTATTTCCAATTCACTTCAGGTGAATATTGAATGTTAATGTTTATAGTGGCAGGCCTTAAACCAGATATTTAAATTTGATTTGTATTGTCGAATGATAGTACTAAAATTAAATTCTGTTACAAATTAAATATCATTGGAAGGAGACTTCATGAAAGAAATCGACACAGTCCTCGGTGCCTTCCCTTCTGACAGCACCCCTCTGACAGTCCTTGGTGATTTCAACCTCCCATGCGACAAGCTTCAGTCTTCTAGAATTGTGACTCTTCTGAATTCATTCTCCTTGTCATTCAATAGCTGCCCTGAACTGATCAAGAGAAAATGTCCTGGATCTGGTCTTTATTTGTCCTTCCCCAGCTACAGACATGACTGCTACGCCACTTCACATCTCAGATCACCACTTGGTATCCTTCACTATCACTCTCCCTATCCTACATAAATGTAACTCCCAGCATCTCTCCTTACCCATTGACTCCTCTTCCTCTGTATCAACCTACACACTATCATCTCATCCTGACCATGTCTCCTTTACCTCCCAACTCTGTAGCTGAGTAGGACTCAGCTACAGACAGTCTCTGCCCTCTGTCCACTGTCCATGCATTCCTGTCCAAATTTTCTTCAGACTTGACTTCCACCAAGACTGCCTTCTACAAGGAAAAGCTTGAAGCTGGTCATTCTAAGACTGGACTACTGCAACTATCTTCTGGTAGTTCTATCCCTGAATGCAATTCATCCACTGCAAATGATTAAAAATACAGTGGGAGGTTCCCTCCCCTGGCTTCTGGTAGCTGCATCAGATTCACAACACTGATACTTGCCCACAAAAAGAATGGACCAGCACCATCTTACCTCAAAGCTCTTATTACTCCTCACACTGCACCTCGCTCTCTCTGATCTACTAGCACTGCTTAGCTGGTCCCACCATCTCTGAGGATAAGAGGTAGGTATACATCTAGACTCTTGTCTGTCACCGAGGTGGTGGAATGAACTTCTCTTAGTTATCTGAACAGCTGAGGCTTTGGCTTTCTTCAAACGACTGGTGAAGACCTACCTCTTCCTGAAACACTTACACTAGCTCTTATTTTCCCTGTTTGTTTTACGTATTAATAAATATAGATAAATAATAAATTAATAAATAAATTTTTCTGTAATTGTCCTCCCAACAGAGTTTTAGGCTGACGGTATCGTAAGGTATCCTAAGTGTGTCACCTAATTAACCAGTGTTGATGTTCATTGATAAGAGACCTCAAAGCACTTTTATACTGTATGTCACTCTGGATAAGAGTATCTGCCAAAAAGTATCTGCCATTCACAAAAGTAAATGTAAATCATTACAATTTATTAAGTTACTGTCATAAATGAGGTTATCAAAACATTTAAATGCATTTTCTTGCAGGTAATTTTAAGCACTTCTTAGCATTTTGTTCTGCTGCTCAGCAAGATGAGTGATACAGCCTGGGCATTTTATAAGATACACATCTAAGGTCATGATCATGTAGTGTTAATGTTACTGTTAGTCCACAACTAGTTCCAGAAGAAAATCTGTGGCTTGGAAGATAATTAAATACCTACAATGATGTGGAGTAACCTGAGGAATGTTGATAGTGGTTGTACTTGAAATTTCTGTAAAGATTCATTAACTTTATTCATTGTCTCCTGCTTATCCATAGCCGGGTCGCAGGGGCAGCAGTCTTAGCAGGGATGCCCAGACTTCCTTCTCCTTAGCCACTTCCACCAGCCCTTCCGGGGGAATTCCAAGGCGTTCCCAGGTCAGCCGAGAGACATAGTTCCTCCAGCATGTCCTGGGTCTTCCCCAGGGTCCCTTCCCAGTTGGGCATGCCCGGAACACCTCCCCTGGGAGATGTCCAGGAGGCATCTGAAACAGATGCCCAAGCCACCTCAACTGGCCCCTTTTGATGTGGAGGAGTCTCCCAGGTGACAGAGCTCCTTACCCTATCTCTAAGGGAACGCCCCACCACCTTGCGAAGAAAACTCATTTTGGCCGCCTGTATCCGGGATCTTGTCCTTGACCATAAGTAAGAGTAGGAACGTAGATTGACTGGTAAATCGAGAGCTTCGCCTTTCGGCTCAGCTCCTTCTTCACCACAACAGACCAGTACATGGAGCGCATTGCTGCTGCCGCTGCACCAATCCATCTGTCAATCTCACGCTCCATCCGTCCCTCACTTGTAAACAAAACCCCGAGATACTTAAACTCCTCCACTTGAGGAAGGAACACCCCTCCAACCTGGAGGGGACAAAGCACCTTTTTCTGGTCGAGAACCATGGCCACAGATTTGGAGATGCTGATCCTCATCCCAGCCGCTCCGCACTTGGCTGCGAACTGCCCCAGCGCACGCTGTAAGTCCTGGCTCAAAGGAGCCAAGAGGACAACATCATCTGCAAAAAGCAGAGATGAAATCCTATGGTCCCCAAACCAGACTCCCTCCACCACCTGGCTGTGCCTAGAAATTCTGTCCATAAAAATAATGAACAGAACCAGTGACAAAGGACAGCCCTGCTGGAGTCCAAAATGCACTGGGAATAGATCTGAATTACAGCCAGCAATGCAAACCAAGCTCCTGCTCCGGTCATACAGAGACCGAACAGCCCTTAACAGAGGGCCACGGACCCCATACTCCCAGAGCACCTCCCACAGGATGCCACGAGGGACACGGTCGAATGCCTTCTCCAAGTCCACAAAACACATGTGGACTGGTTGGGCAAACTCCCATGAACCCTCAAGCACCCTGTGAAGGGTATAGAGCTGGTCCAGTGTCCCACGGCTAGGACAAAACCCACAATGTTCCTCCTGAGGTTCATCTAAAGGTCAGACTCTCCTCTCCAGTACCCTGAAATAGACTTTCCCTGGGAGGCTGAGGAGTGTGATCCTCCTATAATTGGAACACACCCTCCTTTTGCTTCCACAACCACCCGGGCTGCAGCTCGCTTGGCCTGCCAGTAGTCATCAGCTACCTCCGGAGTCCCACGTGCCAACCAGGCTCGATAGGACTCTTTCTTCAGCTTGACAGCATCCCTTACTTCCAGTGTCCACCACTGGGTTCGGGGATTGTCGCCACGACAGGCACCAGAGACCTTATGGCCACAGCTCCTGGTAGCTGCGTCAACAATGGAGGAGGAGAACATGGTCCACTCAGACTCAATGTCCCCAACCTCCCTCGGAATCTTGTCGAAACTCTCCCGGAGGTGGGAGTTGAAGACCTCCCTAACAGAGGATTCAGCCAAACATTCCCAACAGACCCCCACAATACGCTTGGGTCTGCCAAGTCTGTCTGGCATCCTCCTCTGCAAGCGGATCCAACTCACCACCAGGTGGTGATCAGTTGACAGCTCAGCCCCTCTCTTCACCCTAGTGTCCAAGACATATGGCCGAAGGTCAGATGACATGACCACAAAGTACCATGTGTACTGATGGGCACCCTTATGCTTGAACATGGTGTTCGCTATGGACAGACTGTGACTAGCACAGAAGTCCAATAACAGAACACCACTCGAGTTCAGATCAGGGGGGCCGTTCCTCCCAGTCACGCCCCTCCAGGTAACACTGTCGTTGCCCACACGGGCGTTGAAGACCCCAGTATAACTATGGAGTCCCCAGTCGGGGCACCTTCCAGCACCCCTCGTAGGGTCTCCAAGAAGGTTGGGTACTCCACACTGCTGTTCGGCCCGTGAGCCAAAACAACAGTGAGACCCCTATCCCCCACCCGAAGACGCAGGGAAACCACCCTCTCATTTACTGGGGAAAACTCCAACACATAGCGGCTGAGCTGGGGGGGTATAAGCAAGCCCGCCGCCTCTCACCATGAGGTACTCCACAGTAGTAGAGGGTCCAACCTCTCTCAAGGAGTTGGGTTCCAGAGCCCGGGCTGTGCGTAGAGTCGAGCCCGACTATCTCTAGCTGGTACCGCTCAGCCTCCCCCACCAGCTCAGGCTCCTTCCCCCCCAGTGAAGTGACATTCCATGTCCCAAGAGCCAGATTCTTTAACCAGGGTTTGGGTCGTCTAGGCCTCTGCCCATGACTGCTACCCAAAACACATCACACCAGCCCCTTATGCTCCTTCCTGCGGGTGGTGGGCCTATGGGAAGACGGGCCTATGTCGCTCTTTCGGGCTATGCCTGGCCGAGTCCCATAGGCGAAGACTCGGCCACCAGGCACTTGCCTGCATGCCCCAGCCCCAGGCATGGCTCCAGGTTGGGGCCCCGGTAACGCCAATCCGGACGACGTAACGGTCCATGCTTTCTTTTTCTTCATGAGGGGATTTGAACCGCTCTTAGTCTGACCCTTCACCTAGGACCTGTTTGCCTTGGGAGACCCTACCAGGGACACTTGGACCCCGACAACATGGCTCCTAGGCTCATTCGGGTACTCAAACCCCTCCACCACAATAAGGTGGAGGTTCAGGGAGGGGCATTAACTTAATATGTAGTTTAAATTGAACTTCATCAGTGTAGATTTGGCTTTTATGTTCACATTAATGTGGAATATATTCAATTTGGATTTTATTCATCTTTATTTATCATTAGGTAAAACTTTCAAACTTTCACCTTGTGTGAGGAACACTTATATGCATTTATAGGCTTTCTGCTGATTATATTGTTGATGTATTCTTTTGTTACAGATTCGTACAAATCCGTATAAATATGCAGAAGCTGTGAAGATCCAGAACAAATTCAACTACACAAACAGCTCCAATCAATTCAAAATTGAGGCTGGAATAAGGAAAGGCGATAAGGAAAAGTTTATAGAATATAAAAAAAAGAATAAAAATGATGAAGACAAAATTATTGAAGAATGCCAGCTGGGAGAAGCGGGAGAATACAGAAAGTAAGTTAATTTGTTTTCTTTCTATCATGCAAAAGAGAAATATATTTTTGTTCAGAAGAAACTTCTCCATGTATATGTTCATAATTTAACAAAATGCTAAAGTTTTTTTTTCTTATCTTTTGAAGACTTATAAATAAAGAGAAACCCACCCCTGGAGTGGTCGAGGCAGACCACATTCCACCAAGGAGCAGTTTACAGAAACTTTGTAAGATACTCAAAAATAATCCAGAAAAGGCGGAGTCATTCAAAAGAAACAATAAAGCACTCTATGATTTAGTGACTGAGGAGGATAAGAAAATGAAGAATAACAATAAGATGGATGAAGATTATGGAAGACATCTGCTTTCCATGAACGCTCTGCACTGGGACCATCGACGTGCACTGACTACTGGCAACAGTTCTGAATCCAGAGCATGCAGGTTTCATCTCTACACTATTCTGAACATTTGTCCTGAAACAAAAACACCTGGTCAAATTTAAGTTCCTGATATTAACGCATGGTTATATTTATGTTCCACAGAGATTTGCTGACAGAGACATTTGAAAAAGATGTGGAGAAAGGACTGAAGCTGTCATTAATAATGGCCCACCCCCAAACCTCAGACTACATCCGGGAAAAAATGAGTAACTATTGTTTTTCAGTCTTTCTCCCTCACTCCTTATTTCAGTTGTGATCATCACCAGTAATTATGGACACTACAAGTGAATCATTTTTTAAACAATAGATAAATAAAAATAAAATAAAAAATTACATACAAAATATTTTAAAAATGATGCTAGAATTCAAATGTTACTTTTACCACCTCTCTCAAACCATGTTTACAGAAGAGTTTTACAGGACTGAAACTCAGGTCTCTACTGCTAACTCTTAGCCCTTGTGCTATAGAACTGTGTAAGGACTCAGTGTAAGGTCAGTGGTCAATAAAAAGATTTATTGCTTTGGAACAATACTCTAGAGACAACCAAAAATATTATAATCCTAAAAATCCAATATAGGAAAGACTGCAAAGGGTAAAACATCAAAGGTCAACAAGGTAAGAGTTTAAGCAACAATAACAAAAAACAAAGACAGAAAATCCAAACAAAGGAATAAGAAAGTAATCCAAAAACACAGAAATGCTGAAAAATGCTGGTAGCAAAGTCAAAAGCCAAGCAAAGAACAGAGAAAACACGGCAACTTAAATACAGCAAAATGTCCCTTTATTCTCACTCCCCAATAAAGACTGCAGGAGTGGTGGTGCTGGGAAATAGAGAAAGCTCTGCCAGTATCCAACATACTGTCTCAAGTATGTAACAAGTCTCACTACTGTAACAAGTCTCATAGCATTTAACATCCACACAGATTATCAGTCTATTTAGTAAACTAGTATACCTTAAAAGATAAGAATCGGATGATTTAAAAATCACTGTAGTCACGGGCAGTCTCACGTGCCGCTAACCTAACAGCGCTCCAGGAACTGGTGACTCCTCTGCCTTTTTTAAGTTTTTTTACAGAACTGAACACGGGGGGCTAAATAAATAAATAAATAAATAAATAAATAAATAAATAAATAGAAAACAAATACAGAGCACCTTTACAAATAAATTACCAAACTAGAAGAAGAGGAATATATATACATACATATACACACCAATTATTAATATTGTATTTTTCAAATAGGTTGAATGTCTTTATTGCTTTAGAATTTTTGGAACTTTTAATAGACTCAGAGTATTTCTTAATTTCACAGATGAAAACAGGTAAAAATGGTTTATTGTTAGTTTACTTACATTTATGAATATAAAATTTTGCTAAAATAAAAATTAGATTCATAATATAATATCTACTATCTTCTTTGTTATGTTCATAAAAACCAAAAATAATATGCTTGAGAGAAAAAGAGATGTTTGGGAGAAGATTATCTTGTAGAAGAACTAAGATATCAGACCAGAATTTTTCAACGTGTGTACATGTCCAGAATAAGTGAGTTAAAGTTTCAGGAAGGCTATTACAGAAAGAGCGGCTGGTGTCGATATTTGGGACAACAGGATTAGAATAGGAGAACCCTTTCAGCAATGTTTTGATACCAGATTTGTATCAATTACAATAGAGAATTCTCTAGGGGATATAAGTAGAGAATAAGCTGTGATAAATTCTGTGTAACTATATAACTGTACATCCGGCTTAAATAATTGACTGACTAAAGTAATGATATTACTGAAACGGTTTTCAAAGAAAATGCTTTTGTTCTTGTACGTAATGTTCTCCTCTGTCTTTACTCACGGGCGTTGCACACTCACATAACCATAATCCACCGCGCCACAGGCGAAGCACTCACTAGTTAAAAACGCCGGTGTAGGTGCAACAAGTCTCTTCTCTTACTCGCCCTCTGGTTAGTCCGGTTCCGGGTTTGATCACATGGTGCTGCCACCTCGTGTCCCAGTCACAGCTGCTCTTTTATAGGAGGACATTCCCAGCTCGTCATTGTTAGTTCATTTAGTTTAAATAGGGGTGTGGTTTAGGAAAAAAGAAAAAGAAAATATACAGCAATCCACAAAACAAAACACAACAAGTGAAAGTGAAAATTTATAGAAAATACATTATGCACCACAACCAATTCTCTTCTTATCACAAAAACTCTGGGAGGACCTTTAGTGGCCAAAAACAAGAAACAGTAATATCAAACTGATACTCTATTGTAAAATTATAAATACTAAGGGTAATAAGATACTGTGATTTTATTAAAATGTTTTAACAAAACAATTTTCAGTATAAAATCCAACCTAAATACAACAGTAATATCTTGAAGCCTTCTTCAGAGTTGCCAGGTTTCAGATTACAGGGTGGTAGTAAATGAACAAACAATATTTTATTAATATATTAAAAACATTTTCATTAATATAATACAGTTTCTCCAAAAATATGGTTAATACCTAAGTCTTAAAACTTAGCTGTACTTAGTAGATTTTTATTTTATATTTAATAAAACTAAAGCCTTGTCCACACACATGGGGCTATTATAAATATAAATAAATCATTTATTTTACTTTGTGTTTCTATACTCAGCAATTTTAAGAGTCACTGAATTTGAAGTGAGTGAAGGTTAAGTTTCTTTTTCTTCCGAAAACTAATATCCACTTTAGCAGGCGTGAGTGAATGAACTAAAATGTAGTGTATGTTCTTCATAAACTGTAATGGACAAGTCAAGAAAAAGGATGTTTCAAGAATAATTCATGAAAAATATGAATCAATGTGATTATAATCATTATACAGTTATAGTGGACTGAAAGAGGCAGAAATACTGGATTCTGTTCATCTTTAAAATATCTGAGTTTTTGTGAAGTAAATTTTTCTATGTGTTTAAAATGTCTTTTACCTTTACTGTACATTATCATGAAATCACTGCAGTGCTTGAGTTTCCACACTGATCTGATCTATTTTATTCTCTCTGTCTAATTTCCACGCAGATCGAACCCGTAAATCTAGCAACAAGGATTATGGACTGACAGCAGAAAGTACTAGGAAATACTACAAACAAGGATTTGAGAATATTATAAAGGAATACGAAAAGAAAAATGTGATCAACCAAAACCAAGCAGATGATCTGAAGGAGTGGGTGAAAAATGAGAGATATTTATGCAGAAATGCACAAAAGCATGTAAAAGAAATAACTGGGTTTTACAAGCAGCACAACACCAGGACCTTACCCTCTCACAGCCGCGGCCAGGGTTCAATTCCCACACAAGGAAATAACACAGACACTGTAGGATTAACTCTCAGTGCCCGTCCTAACCTCAGAGAAAACAGGAAGGGCGTGGCAAAAAGCAAATCTGCCAGGAAACCTGTGCCAGAGAAACATTCAGACAGGAAGACCAAAAGAGAACTTTAGTTTTAGAAAAAAAAATAACAACTGGAGAAAATTAGATTAACATTTACTGTATGTTGACTGACCAACCTGAATATTTAGCACCTAGCTAACTCATCATTTAAAGAGGAAAAGAATTATTCACTTGTTCAGAGAGAGAGAGAGAGAGAGAGAGTGAGTTTTACAGATAAAATCAATAGTTAATCATTTTAGACTTTTATCTGTTAGCTGGAGAATTTTAAAAGATAGAAATATAGAAATTATTTGTATGATTAATCTCTAACTTTCTGTCTGCTCCATTATTACTTTATATTATTATATATCTACACATCTAACCAATAATCATGTCCTAATATTAGACAAACATTACACATGTCCTTAATGGGAAAAAAACATAATGTATGATTATATCTACAAATAAACATTAAATCTGAACATTAAAGGTGTTGTACTTCCTGTTTATAAATAATGTGACGGATGTTTCAGTCATCTTTTAAACTACACCCATTTATTATCAGTAATTTTGTCATTCTGTCATTTTCTTTTATCGCATTTTTCACTTTTTTCTTTGCTACTATTTCATTTTCTTTTCTTTTTTTTCTTCTTCTTGAAATTAGCTCGGCCTTTAGGGGCTCCAGTCGGACATAGCAGGTAATCTTAGGGTCCAAGACAAGCACAGATCCTTAAAGGTAGTTTTCCATGTAGGAGCTGATGATATACACCTTCATCAGTCTGAGGTTACTAAGAGTAATGTTGTAGAGGTGTGTAACTTAGTGAAGGAATCTAGCCATGGGGGTCACAGTCCAATGACTTCTGTGCCAGTCCCAAGCCCGGATAAATAGAGAGGGTTGCGTCAGGAAGGGCATCGCCAAATTTATTCATGCGATTCATGTGTAAATTAGCGAAGGCGATGTCCGATGCTGTAGTATGCTCTGGCCCCATCCCAATGCGGCGTGGCGATGTAGCTTACAGCAGGTTATGGTCACTGAACTGCTGGATGTCCAGGTGGTGCTCCGAAAACAATGTGGGCTTCATAGACAATTGGAGCTCTTTTGAGGGCAAGGCTGGACTGTTAGGACGGGACAGTGTCCATCTGACTCGGGAGGGTGCTGGTCTCATTTCTTGCAGCATAGATAGATAGATAGATAGATAGATAGATAGATAGATAGATAGATAGATAGATAGATAGATAGATAGATAGATAGATACTTTATTCATCCATAAATAGCACAAATAGCACATACACTTAGAGCAGGTCTAGTTAATCCAGGGCCAGGGAGCTTCACGCAGTCTAATCTGACCCTGTGCTAGTGTGGGTAACAATCAGAACATACATTTTATTTTCTTGTATTACTAAGATGACATGTGAGACCGGAAGAATTCTCTATACCAGTAGGATCCAGAGGAGTGGGACTGGGTGGATTGCCCAGTCAGGGGGGAAGACTTCAGGCCACTATAGGATTAAAGATAATCAGAGCCAGTTTTATTAAATTCTGCATTAGTAGCAGTGATTCCTGTGGAATCTGCATGGTACACACTCTATTATAACACAGTGACGCTCTCCTGAGCATACAGTGTTAAAATTCCTGACCTCAGATCACCTGTGTGCAGTTTGATCATTTCATCATTTCTGGTCCAGTAAGAGCTTTATTCAGGTTTCACTCAGGGGCTAGAATCCATTCTGTCTGTATAAAGGCCTTGTGTTTGTTTTTATTGCCTTTAGTTTGAATGTTGAATGAAAGCATGAGTAGCTGGAAAAGTGTATGAGGGTGAATAACAGCCTCTATTTAAGTGTGTGTGTGTGTGTGTGTGTGTGTGTTAGTTTACATATATCTGAGAATCCCTGAGACTCCAGACCAGAAAGAGGGTGAGGCAGTGCCTGGGGAAGTCTGGATAGTATTGGAGGTTTCAGACGTCACTAGCCTGCTGACTGACCCTCACTAATAATGGGGTGTCAGATCAGTGGACAGTTCCGTGTGAGCAGGCGTTCTGTGTGTTCTGCTTTGTGTTTCCACTGTCAAACTATCTGAAACTTCTATCCATCAGTCCCTGATTCAACAGGCAAAGGAAGCCACCTGAGCTCACAAAGAACCTGTGAAGCCTGAGAACCTGCTCAAGACAGGTGACTGGTTCTGTGTGAAGGTTCACAAGCGAAAGTGGTGCTGAGTCAAAGGTTCAAGGAGCATACATGGTGATTCTAGCAACCAGGTACAGCAGATAAAGCAGACAGACTGAGACTGTGTGTCCACCTCAGTCACTGAAAGTCCTGGTAGGTCTCTGAATGAGGTCATCGAGCACTGAGAGGACAGAACGAAGTAGAACTGACCTCTCCTCTGACCTCCAGTCCACCAACAATGTGGTGGAAGAAGAAGAAGAAGAAGAAGAAGAAGAAGAAGAGGAGGAGGAGGAGGAAGAAGAAGAAGAAGCTAATTCATTAAGCTTTATTATTAATTTTGGTATGTCATGATCCTCTGAGAACAGCAGTTGTGTCCATCCTGTGGACATAAGAGAGAGAGAGAGAGAGAGAGAGAGAGAGAGAGAGAGAGAGATGCAGAGTAGAGTCATTCAGTGAGGAGTCTTTTAGAAAGGAGTCATTCAGAGAGTCATTTAGAGGGATTCATTTAGAGAGAGAGAGAGAGAGAGAGAGAGAGAAGAGATTCAGAGTGGGGTCATTCAGAAAGAGTCATTTAGAGAGGAGTAGAAGAGTCATATAGAGAGATTCATTTAGAGTGTGTTCATTCAGGAAGAGTCATTTAAAGAGAGTCATTTAAAGAGGAGTTATTTTAAAAAAAAGGAGTCATTCAGAGAGTCATTTAGAGAGGAGTCATTTAGAGAGGGTTCATTCAGAGAGAGTCATTTAAAAAGGAGTCATTCAGAGAGAATCATTTAAAAAGGAGTCTTTCAAAGAGATTCATTTAGAAAAGAGTCCTTCAAAATTCCAGATTGAAAGCTTTTATTGTTCTATGTGAAGGACAGTACAGTGATCCGAGTACAGATGAATTATTTCAGAGTGAGTCGAAGAGCAACCTGAAAACATGAATTATAATTATTGTACATTTATTTGGATTAGTAGAAATATCAACAACAAGATCGATCTAAAATAGAACTGAGGGCATGAAGCCTTTATTATCTCCACACATACATTACAGCACAGTGGAATTCTTTTCTTCACATATCCCAGCTGAGGAAGTTGGGGTCAGAGCGCAGGGGCAGCTATGATACAGTGTTCTTTAACCTGGAGCAGAGAGGGTTAAGAGCCTTGCTCAGTTGCCCAACAGTGGAGCTTGGTGGTGCTGGGGCTTCCTCTGATCTACAACCCAGAGCCTTAACCACTTGAGCCACCACTGCCCAACATATTTTACATCTAAAATATAAAATATATTAATAAAGCTCAGGGTATTTTTCCTCTTCTATTTCAGTTTTTTTGCTTGAAATGTTTTAGATTTTGCCCTCATGGTGTTTTAAAATGTCAGATAACGTTTTAGAAAAAAGTTTCACTTTTATTACTGAACTCCAGAATAACTGCTGCCCTCTGCTGGTCAGATTCCGGAAATGCATTTAGAGTGATTTGATCTGCCTTTCCTTCTGAATTTCATTGTTCAGATTATTTATTTATTTATTTATTTATTTATTTATTTATTTATTTATGTATGTATGTATGTTTAATATCAAGAAAAATCGTAAACCTTCTGGACTAATGCCCCTGTATTTACATTCACATTTTAAATTATCACCAAATAAATAAAAATCTATTGTAATAATCTTCCGCTAGTTAATAATATAATGTATTGGAAAAAGTATTGGAACATCAAAGCCAGTTGTTGTTGTTGTTGTTTTTCTGTACACTGAAGACATTTGTGTTTTTACTCAAAGATAATAAAGATCAGATAATCGTCAGCTTTCATTTCCTGACATTTACATGTAGATGTGTTGAACTGCGTACACGGTACCTCTGGTATATATATATATTTCTTTCTTAAAGAGTTCCTAAAGCCCCAAAACTCCTATGATTATTTTTTTCAGAGGTTTAGTGTAAGTGATGATGTGTGTAAATGAAGGATTGTTGTTAATCTCAGGCTTCAGTGTGGTTTTGTGGCTGTGTTTGAAGTCTAACTCCGTTTCTGGGAAACTAAATTTATAACCAGGCCTCAATAATTACGTCTATTTTATGGCCAAAAGTCTGCTTCTGTCGCCAAACACCACATGAGAGAGAGTATGATGTCATTTCCTGTGCTGAGGTCCTACACTTGCAGTGAAAGCACATACAAAGAGGAGACTTTTACTTTCTTTCTTTCTTTCTTTCTTTCTTTCTTTCTTTCTTTCTTTCTTTCTTTCTTTCTTTCTTTCTTTCTTTCTTTCTTTCTTTCTTTCTTTCTTTCTTTCTTTCAATCTATGATTAAAAGCAGAAATTATTTAATGAAATAAATATGAATAATAATTCTCAGGTAAGACAGACTCTGACCAAAAAAAACATTAAGTCTCTAACTTCAACATGTTAAACTACTTCTTATCCCCGCCCACATTCATGAAGCCCCACCCCCATGATCTGGTGTGTCTGTGAAATGACTGACCGGAAATCCGTCCAGGATTTCCATCCCTCCGGACCGGAAGTCACTTTTCCAATCAGGTATTTTCAGCAGGTTTTATTATTTAAAACATGTTTTTCCCTTTCTGCATGTTTTTCAGTTTATTTGTAAAAATAAATGAATAAATAAGAAATAAAAACAAGCGACTCCTGCACCTTCATCAAGCAGAACATTTTACTTTAATTCTTTGATCCACAAAATGAACAGCGATGTGACGAACAACACCTTCAGAACAGGAAGTGATGAGAGGCAATGGAGAGGAAGAGGAAGAGGAAGAGGAAGACAGCACGAGCAGAGAGGATGAGAAGAGTTTTATAAAAAAAGGAAGAAGAGAAGGAAAAGAAGAGAAGGATTTGGATCCTTAGTCAGCATTCCTGAATCTGTGTAAGAAAAGTAAAATCTGAATATTAATGTCAAATGATTTAGAAATATCTTGTAAAAGTCATGAAGTGAGAGCAGAGGTGCATGATGGGAAGTGTGAAGGTGGAGCTCTACCTGCTCAGCCAGCCATGATGTACTTAATGAAGGCTGCAGAAAGAGAAAAATGATCAACACTCTGCCTGATGAGGAACATTACAGAGAGAACAGCGCCATCTGCAGTCCTGAGTCAACTTTACACCCGTTTTATTTCAGGAGATTAAATTTAATAAAAGCTCTACTGAGAGAACGCCATCTTAGATCAATGTTTACATTTAATAAAATAAATAAAATCACCAATAAAAATAACCATGAATTAAATGTATGACCTTAAATGTTTAATGTTGAGGGAAATAATGAGATTAATACAGAAAACCGTTTTTTATGTTAAAAAAAATTACATAAGTCCCTTAATTACAAATATAAATAAATAAATAAATACTCGAAATACATATAGTTATATATTATTAAATTAAATTATATATTAAATATAAAACATTTTATCAGCACATAATATTCTCGTAAAATATTCTAATTAATTGTTTATGTAAAAAGATTTAATGTCATAAAAAATACATGGGATTTTTGAACAATGTAATCATTGTAAATGTTAAATATATATTAAAAATACTCATAAATAAATGAGTATAAAAATTATGCATATAAATGAAGTGGTCAATGGCTGTAAATAATAAATAAATAAGTAAATAAATAAATATTAATATAAAATAAAATGAATGCTATACTGTCTATAATCAATATTTAAATACACATAGAAAATATGTGTGTGTGTGTGTGTGTTTTAGTGCCCTCACCCTCATAGTTGATGCAGCCGTTAGTGTCTTCCTGACCGGCCATCAGCTGCTCCACCTCATCCTCCTTCATCTTCTCACCTGAAATGAGAACAAACACAGATGACCACATGGAGGGGGGGGGGACAGACAGAGAGGGAGAGATAGAAAGGGAGGGAGAGAGAGAGAGACAGAGAAAGAGAAAAAAAAGGGAGCGAGAGAGAAAGAGAGAGAGAGAGGTTTTCCCATGTGTGTGTGAGTGTTTATGGAGTTTGCATGTTCTTCAGGTGCCTCCAGGCTTTCCTCTGGGTTCTCTGGCTTCCTCCTCCACTCCCAAGACATGTTGTAGGCTGATTGGTGGCTCTATAGTGTGTGTGATTGTGTGATTTTGTCCATGATGTACCAAGCCTTTTGCCCTGAGTCTCCTGGATGGATGGATGGATGGATGGATGGATAGATGGATGGACAGATGGATGGATGGGACACATGCCAAGGAGTTATGAGGGAGTTGGGGTGCCAAAACATTTTCACAGGTAATGAAAATTTGCTATTTGACATGTTTAGGAGGATTTCTTGTGGTGGTCAGCTAAAGGAGTCATGTGTTAATATAACCCTGATTTTAGTGATAGGAATGGTGTGTGTGTGTCATGATGTTTTTACCCAGCGTGGCGAGGACGTGTCGGAGCTCAGCGCCCATCACCGTGCCGTTTCCTTCCTTATCAAAGACTCTCAGTCCCTCAACGAAGTCCTCAAACGTGCCGCGACCTTTAGCATTGCAGATGTGCTGGTGCATGGGCAGGAACTGATCGAAGTCCAGCATCTTCACGTTCATCTCTGAAAACACACACGTTAAAAGTGTATCTTCTCTCAGTGTCACAGCTCAAACATGATGTAGATGTGTCCGTCACTGGCGCTGACCTTCAGCTTTGGGCTTTCCGAGCACGTACATGACCTCAGCGTTGGTGGGGTTTTGGCCCAGGGCTCTGATGACGTCTCCACACTGGGCGAAGGTGATCTTCATCTCGTTGGTTGGCGTCCGGTCAAAAAGCTGGAACGCGTCCTTGAAATCTGAGGAAGAGACACGTGTGGATCTGAGAGTGGTGATGAAGGACGACATGTGGAGTTTAACATAATGTCTTCTCGAAATTGATTAAATGTAGCATAGCAGAAGCTGATTACTGATTAGATAAAGTGATTAGAGTGTAACATTGAAAAAGACCTGGCTTGTGTCATGTTCTGTATAAAGCTGACAGCCCTGAGTAAGCTTTTCAATAATAATAATAATAATAATAATAATAATAATAAAATGGAAAATGAGTGATGGAGAAGATGGAAAACTTTTTGAAAAATGGTCTGAATTTGAACGTAGAACTTGTTGGCTAGTCGTTCTGCCAAACATCACAATATAGCAATTAACATAACAGAATATATATATATATATATATTTATTTATTTATTTATTTTTTTTTTATTTATTTATTTTAAAAAGCAAAACAAAGATTGAAAAATTAAAAATATATGTCTGTTATTTATTTATTTATTTATTTATTTATTTATAACTACATATATATATATTTTTTTTTAAAAATTCTGCCAGAGACAAGTTAAGATAGGGGTGAAAAAACTTTTTTTTTTTTAAAAAAAAAAGATAGATTTGCATTATGCTTGCTTAAAAAAAAATAGAAAATTGAATTATTTTTAGTTAGTTAAATTTGAATGTTATATTTTACATTACAATAACGAAACAAAATGATTAAAGAAACGAAACATTTACCCTCAATCTGCTCAGGCGTGAACTCCACCTGGAAGAACATGAAGAAGATAAATATTTATGGATGGAGAGAAGAAACATCATCAGGATCTGAATGGACTTCACTACAGGAGCTTTAAACCTTTCATTTTATTGAAGTTTTTTTTAATTAATTGGAATATTATCAGGTTAAAGTTCAGTAATTATTACAGACTGCAGTTTTCCAGTCCAGTTCCAGTCCATACAGATTGACCGGTACAGTAACAGAAGTACCGTAATTCTAAAATTAGTTCTAAATTTAATTCTGAGGAACACACACGTGTGCTGGATCTTTTTTTTTCTCAGCCTTGAGGCTTCGGTAAATTTTTAACTCGTCTTCTTGGGTTACACTCGGGTTAATTCAGCTGCTCTCGCATGCCTTCTGTCCTAAAGCATGTAGGCATGACCTTCACACACACACACAGACACACACACACACTCACTCACTCAAACACACATACACACACACACACACTCACACACACACGTCACAGAGATACTTGAACAAGCTAAATAAAGTGTGAACACAACTGTTTAGTCACACGGTTTGTTATTGCTTCCTAGCTGCACTAAAGCTAATGTTAATTTAGCTTAACCATCAGCTTTACATCCCATAATAATAATGCTCAGTGTTACATCTCATTATAATACTCAGTGTTACATCCCATAATAATACTCAGCTGGGTGTTGCTAACGGTTTAATTCAATTTACGTCAGTTATTCCTGCATGTATAATAACGTGTTATAACGTATATATTAAAGCTTCAGCTACTGAGAAATGGATAAAAAAATAAATGTAATATAATTTGAGTATGTGTGTGTGTGTGTGTGTGTGTGAGTATGTGTGTGTGTGTGTGTGTGTGTGAGTATGTGTGTGTGTGTGTGAGTGAGTATGTGTGTGTGTGTGTGTGTGTGAGTGAGTATGTGTGTGTGTGTGTGTGAGTGAGTGAGTATGTGTATGTGTATGTGTGTGTGAGTGAGTATGTGTATGTGTGTGTGTGTGTGTGTGGTCTACAGTGTGTAGTGTTGTGGGAAGCTGGTAATGAGACTCAGATGCACTCCCACATTCCTGTGTGTGGAGTGAAGTGCACTCTGAAATCTCCTCCTTTTAGATCCACACTGTAGTCCTGATGTGTGTGTGTGTGTGTGTGTGTTTGTGTGTGTGTGTGTGTGTGTGTGTTTAGCTTTAAACAGAACTCTGAAGAAATAAATGTGGGGTCGAGTTTCTCCTTTTTCCAACCGTATGCTTTCACAATATCGCTTTCAGATGGAGAGAAATTTATGAGACTGTGAACTGAAATAACAGTGAGACTGCAAGGAACGAAGAAAATCCCTCATCACACACACACACACACTCACACACACACACACACACACACACAGAGCTAATGGAAACGTTTACTTAAGGATGAAATGTGAATTTAAACAGATAATAATAATAATAATAATAATAATAATAATAATAATAATAATAATAATAATAATAATGTAGGAATGTTTCAACATTAAAACTTTTTTTCTGATTATTTATTGATTTATTTATTGTTAATTTAAGCTTAATTTTTTTCTTATTTCACATTATTTATTACCTGTAGTTAAAACTCTTATTAAGATCAAATAAATAAATAAATAAATAAATTCACTCTAGGCTGATATAATTAGTTTGTAAAGTTGCTGATTATTATTATTATTATTATTATTATTATTATTATTATTATTATTGTTGTTGTTGTTGTTGTTGTTATTATTATTATTATTATTATTATTATTATTATTATTATTATTAAAAATAAAAAAGCAGGTCGAACATTTCCTCTAAAGTTCAGTTTTCTGATTATTTTATCGAAAAAATCTTTTTTTTAAAAAAAAAGGTTAGATCCAATTTCCCCAGTTTCTCCTCTGAGCCGAAGCAGATGCTAATTTTTCAAAAGCATAATTTCCGTAAAGGCTTCTGAAACCAATTCAGTGAGAAACACACTCATGCTCTGCCGCTGGGAAATAAGGAGTAAAGCTCTGGAGTCGTTCTGCTGGAAGGTGAAGAGGCCGAATCCTCCCAGTGTCTTATTAATAATTTAATCAGAGAAAATGACTTTACTGAGAGGAGGAAAAAGAGAGATGAAGACAAATCGAACGCAAGTGTGTGTGTGTGTGTGTGTGTGTGTGTATATGTGTCCTGTAGATATGTCCATGTTGCTGTGTGTATGTGTTTAGAGCTCCACCTGTTGGTGGGTTAAATGAATGAATAAGTAACTAAATAAATAAACAAGATAGATAGATAGATAGATAGATAGATAGATAGATAGATAGATAGATAGATAGATAGATAGATAGATAGATAGATAGAGACGTGAAGAATCCCACACTGCACTAATATAATATTATTTATCATCACACTCTGATTAGTTTTAATAAACATCACTACTATTTTTATCAAGCGATTTATCCTGCTACATTTACGTTACTGAGATCAGGACTGATGAATAAATCTGATGGATTTGAGGAACCTACCTTGACTTCAGCCGCGTTAAACTCTGGCTCTTTGGGAGGTTCGGGCTCCGGGGGTTTTGGGGCAGCGACGGGTTTCGGCTCTTCCTTCTTTTTGGGGGCCATGATGATGGAGATGGAGATGGAGATGAAGAAGAAGGAGAGAGGGTGAGAGAGAGGAGAAAAAGTGATCCCGGTGCAAATCTGCCCCGCTCTGAGGGGGTTTTTATACCCAGGTGCCTCACACCACCTTCCAGGGGGGAAAACCTTAAAAGGAGGTGAGATGTGGCCAGGCTATTTGGGATGCAGAACAAAAGGCCTGAGTAACAACTAGAGCTAAATTTGGGACATTGTCCATGAAGACAGTGAAGAGCTGAGAGAGAGAGAGAGAGAGAGAGAGAGTGAGAGGATGAAATCTGAAACCACTGTGTGCTGGACAAACATCTCACCGTGGCTCTGTCTGTAAAGATTCCACACTGACACAGAGAGAGAGAGAGAGAATTATAACATTTCATTTATAAACTGTTAGTAACTTCTTTCTTTCTTTCTTTCTTTCTTTCTTTCTTTCTTTCTTTCTTTCTTTCTTTCTTTCTTTCTTATTCTGTCTACAGTCTGAACTGATTTTTATTAGATACAGAGCGTATTTACATTCTGACATCATTCCAGCTAGACTTTGGGGGCGGAGCTTAAAGGGGTGGAGCAATACCAAATGTAGTGAAAAAAAAATATATAAAAAGACTAACCTGGTTACCTTCAGAGGTTATAAAATAAAAAGGAATAAACTAATAAGGAAAGATAATAATAATAATAATAATAATAATAATAATAAATATTTATATATTTTTGTATAAAGTGTAACAGGATATGTAAAATATGTCATTTTTATTATTTTAAGTTATATTTTTGTAATGTATTTAATACATTTATTTCTTTTTTTACAGTAAACTATTATTTTTATTTTTATTTTGTTAAATTTATTCAAATTATTATTTATTTATTAGGAATGATATTGACAATCATTTAGTCACATTTAGTTTTTGTCACAGAAATAAAAGACATTAAAATAATAATAAATATTTATATATATATATATATATATACAGTGTACAGTATGATAGGAAATGTCAAATATATTGGGTTTTTTTTAAATTAATTTTATCAATGTATTTTTTATTCTCGAATTCAGTTAATTTTTTTTTTTTTAAAGTTAGTTATAACTTATTTTTTGAATTTTTTGGTAAAAAATATTTGTTTAAATTATTATTTAATTGTTAGAGTTGTTTCTGTTTTCAGCCACGGAACATGTTCCAGCAATAACAGACCCCGAAGAGCAAAAAACATCGAATTAAAAGCAAACAGAATAAAATAAGCTTCATGATGAATTTATGAATCTGTGTGTGAGAGAAGAGACTTCAGCCTCAGATAAAAAAACAGAATATAAAATATGTGATGTGAGCTAATATATTATTATTATTATTATTATTATTATTATTATTATTATTATTATTATTATTATTATTATTATATGATTTAAAATGTTGGGACTAAGTGAAGCTCAGGTTTGGGTTCATTTCCTTTTTCCTCTTATTAAAAGTGTTGTGTAACTGAAATAACAAGCAGAAAAGACCGTAAAAATACTCGAATAAAAAGCTTGAAGAAAAGCCGCAGAATATCATCAGGACTTGGACTGAATGCTGAAAGCTGAAAACCTCAGGCTTTAATTTCATTTCATTTCCTGACGTCTCAGGAGAAACGTCCTGAGTGACCGTAGCATCTGTCCCAGAGTCGCGTAAAGGTCAGGTGTGTTTACGTTCGTTCTGTTTTCTTAAACACAAATGATTTATCAGTTCATGAAGGAATCGTTTTCTCAGATTGACTCTTTTAAGTGAATCAGTTCAAGCAGGAACGAATCAAGCAATGAGTCGACTCTTATGTGATTCATTTCAAACTCTTCACAGAGAATATTAATAACATGGTTATGACATTATGTTCGGTTTTTAAGTACAGAATATAAAAAAGAAGGAATGATCAGACATTAGGCCACGCCTCCTGCATGAGTCTGACAGCAGAAAGCCGATCGAGAGACAGCACTCGGCGGATGGAGGCTGTTTGGGGTAACAGGGGCAGTGTGGAGGCTTCTCACTCCTTCAACACACATCTGAAGCTTTCTCAGCCTCTAAGATCTTCCTCCTGATCATTTACTCATTACTTATTACTACTGCTGCTGTAAAAATACCATTACTGCCATTAAATATCAGAAATAACCATTAAAAAGAAATTTAGAGTTAAGGAGAAGAAAAACAAAAGAGAAGAGAGAGAGAGATGGGCAATGAGAGAGAGAGAGAGAGAGAGAGAGAGAGATGGACAATGAGAGAGAGAGAGAGAGAGATGGACAATGAGAGAGAGGGGGGGGGAGACGTGGACAATGAGAGAGAGAGAGAGAGAGAGAGAGAGAGAGATGACAATGAGAGAGAGAGAGGGGGGGGAGAGAGAGAGAGAGAGAGAGAGAGAGATAGAGAGAGATGGAGAGAGAGAGAGAGAGATAGAGAGAGAGGGGGGGGGGGAGAGAGAGAGATAGAGAGAGATGGAGAGAGAGAGAGAGAGAGAGAGAGAGATAGAGAGAGAGAGATGGAGAGAGAGAGAGAGAGAGAGAGAGAGAGAGAGAGAGAGAGAGAGAGAGAGAGAGAGGTATGTGTGTGATTATAGAGTGGTGTTTCAGTGTGAAGCTGTAATAATCTCCGTCAGGTTCAGGGCTCAGGAGAAACACAGATGGTTGTAATCACCTTCATCTGAGAAAGAATGTAGCAGTTTTAACACGCTGGAGATCCCTTCAGCACCTGTTATCCTCCTCCTCCTCCTCCCTCTCTCCACTCCTCCTCCTCCCTCTCTCCTCCTCCTCCACTCTGTGCACCTGTTCTCCTTCTGTAAACGTTTTCTTTTATACCACGGAGGTGTGATGAAGCAGGACCTCACACTGGGGTCAGCTGGAGTCACTGACCATGCCCAGGTCCTGCAGAGAAGAGCTGTGAAGTGGAACCACACACACACACACACACACACACACACACACACTAACAAAACAGTGACACTGAGCCGTTTTTAACTGCTTTAATATCAGACTTCTGAAGCTGTAATAACACACAGCGAGCTTCAGAACCTCAACATGACTCATAAAAACCTGTAACCAGAGAAAAACTGTGTGTGTGTGTGTGTGTGTGTGTGTGTGTATTCCTGTAAGCTTTGATCTGTGGGGTCCACACACCCTTTGCAAATCAAAGCTAACATTGAAAATTCATGCTGCAAGCTGATTGGCTGATTGCCAGCGATTATGGAAGGACACACCCCCTGTTTTATGCCACACACGGCCTGCATGTTTAGCTTTTCAGGTTTTGTGCAAAAAAAGTTTTGGGTTCCAGCTGTTTAACTTGGTCCTGCAGCTGCTCACATGGGGACAAGTTTTGACACCTGATGTGTGATGATGTGGTAAGAATCCAAGCATTAGCTCACTAAACATGACGCGTTTAATGCTAACTCTGGGTGTAGAAGCAGTGTCTGATTAAACGTGGCAGCCATTTTGTTTAAAAATTTCACTAGCCTTGTGTGTGTGTGTGTGTGTGTGTGTGTGCGTCCAGAGTATATATGGACACTCTTTGTCTCTATATCAGGTGATCTGCATTGACTGAATATTTCTCCCATGATGCCGTGCGGCTCAGGCACGTTAACCACGCTGAACCTGTGCGTCTATTTCCGTCTCAGCCTGTTGTTCGCTAGCGAAGGCGCGAGATTTACGACAACAATTGTTACTTGGCTCCCTTTAAAATGACCTTCAGAGCGAAACACGGCCTTAACAAGAGGAGAAGATCAGAGAAGGGCGTGTTAGAGAGACAGACAGGCAGCTGGAGAGACAGACAGACATAAAGACAGACAGACATGCTCTGAGGCATGTAGACAGAAAGGCAGACTGACAGAAGGCTGAGAGACAGACAGATACATAGACAAATAGGCAGACAGACAGAGTGGGAGACAGACAGATGGACAGATAGACAGATGGGCATGGTGTGAGGCAGAGAGACAAACAGACAGACAGTGTGAGAGACAGACAGACAGACATACAGGGCCTGAGACAGAGAGAGACAGATAGACAAACAGACACAGAGAGAGAGGCTGAGAGACAGGCAGACAGACAGATACATAGAGGCAGAGACAGACAGACAGAGAGGCAGACAGACAGGGTAACATACAATCAGTCAGACAGACAGGCAGGGAGAGAGAGAGACAGACAGACAGCTAGACAAGGAAAGAGACAGACAGACAGTTAGACAGGGTGAGAGACAATCAGACAGATATGGTGAGAGGCAGACAGACAGACAGGGAGAGAGACAGACAAATGGTTTCAAAGTTAGACAGGGTGAGAGACAATTAGACAGATAGGGTGAGAGGCAGACAGACAGACAGGGAGAGAGACAGACAGACAGACAGACAAGGAAAGAGACAGACAGACAGGGTGAGAGACAGACAGACTATGAGACAGTCCATAGTAGGATTAGAGATCAGTGTATAAATGACACTTTGTAAACACGTCACACCAAACACACACACACACACACACACACACACACACAGCACTCCATGTGTGTAATATTTCAGCTTCTGTTGCTCACACGACTAAAAGACAGCGCCACCCAGAGGACCAACACACAGCTGCACATACTGCTGATCCAAACACTGACACATATACTGTAAAAAAAAGAAAGTGAAAGAAAGAAAAGAAAGAATAGAAGACTGAAGAAAGAAAGTAAATGCTGAGGCTTATTGATTGTGTGGATTGATTATGGAACGTTCCAGAAAACACACACTTCATTCATTTACACGTCACTGTCAGCTCATCAGCAGAGGACGCTCACGTCAAGTGTCTGTATGTCACTTAGTGTGTGTGTGTGTGTGTGTGTGTGTGTGTGATAAGTGATGAATTACGAACACTTATTTGATCTCCGTTATGTTCCATCACTTCATCCACACAAACACGATCAATAATCAATCAGAAAGCATTAGCTGGGCTTCTTGCCCTCCTCACACACTCCGTTTCCTTCATGTCACTGAGGTGTAAAGATCACTCAATTTAACGCTTTCATGTCTCTGTGTATCTGCTGAAGATCCAGAAGATCAATAACCTCACTGCTAAGCAGATTATCCTCAGACTGAGATGGGATTTAAAAAAATAAATAAATTTTGTATGAAACTCTGTTCTATCTGAACAATATTAAACCACAAAGTTCCCTCTGGATTATTTTCCATGGGTTCTTCATGATGAGGAACTCTGGAACCTAAAGTTCTGGAGAACCTTTACACCAGGATGTCACGAGGAACCAGCTCACCCGCTGACTCACCGGAAGGCGTTCAGATATTATTGTGATATTTTAGGTCTGGTGATGAAACTGAGCTGAGGTTCCATCTGGCTGATCCTTTATGCCTGATGCTCTTCTGTCCACAGCTCCTGTGGAACAGTTGGTCCTGGTATAGAAGAAAACTTACATGAATCATCACCATGAATCATCTCCATGAAACTTACACAGATCATCTCTATGAATTCTCCAACTTATATGGATCATTTCCATGGACATCACCAGTGTGTCCATTTTCAGTATCATGTGCCTGAACATCATGAAGCCACCAGTGATGTGCCTGAACATCATGAAGCCACCAGTGATGTGCCTGAACATCATGAAGCCACCAGTGATGTGCCTGAACATCATGAAGCCACCAGTGATGTGCCTGAACATCATGAAGCCACCAGTGATGTACTGCTATTAACAATGGTATGTATATTATGGCGAGTCCAGCCTGCTGTACATGGAGGAACAATGCAGTAGACAGATTAAATAAAGCTCCTTCAATGTTCTCCGTATAGCTCTTACTCTGACTGACGCTTCAATATTGAATATTGTGGCTCGAATGTCACGACTACAGACATATCACATGGAGGAAGAAGCTCTGACAGCTCAGAATCACAATCCTGTGCTGCCAGCCAGAGCTGTGTAATTATCTGGACTTCGGTCAGTGGCGAGGTGGCTGACACGTCGCTCGTGTCTTCTAGAGCACTTCCACAGAAATCCTGTGGCAGAGCTAATCATCGCTCAGAGCTGAAGAACCCAGAGCTCCAACAGAACCGAGTCGCTTGTCTGAGCAGCCCTGTTATTTTCTAAGACAATAGCGTTAGAGTTCTCGCTCTCTCTCTCGCTCTCTCTCTCTCTCACAAAAAATATGTTCTGGATTAGGCCACACCCATTTCTGATTAAAATCTGAATACAGATATACAGCTTTGGAGAATTAAACAGGAACAGACAGTGATATTGTGTTACACCCCAAGCCCATAACACCCCCCCCACACACACACACACACCAAGCGAATGTCATTATCTATACCTGTCTGTCTGAATTATAGATTTGTAGATTAGTGGGCTGTACCATCAGACAGTAACGCATGTGGATATCGACTGGAGTGCAGGAACACTAATGGCTTGTGGTGTGTGTATAAAGCGAGATAGAGGTCATGGAAGTTTCCAGATAAAGCTCAAAGCCATAGAGAGCTGTCAGTAAGGTGAGCGCTTCTTTTCTAATGGGTCTATCACAGATTTTCAGGACAGTCTGCACCCTCTCATAACATCGTCTTAGATTAAAAGACCTGCACTGGCTCCAATTTCACTAGCATCTATACCTCTATAAGTGAATCTTCTGAGAAGACACCGCAATATTTTTGTGATTCTTAGTAATACAATATCTGTTGAAAAGCTTTAGTGTGGTTTTTATCAGGTGTCATGTTGATATGGTCATTATACTGGACCCAGATCTGATCTAGTGTCTCTGCTTCATGTAGTGACATCACATTTCTTATCTCCGCAATATGTCTGAGATGAAAGAAGGATAATCTAGTGACGCGAAGCGGAAGCGAAGCGAAGCAGAGCAGCAGGAACTGGTCTGGATCATCTGCTGGTGGTCTGAGGATCTAGGAGTCATTATAGACCACCAGCTCCTTCAGCACCAGTGAACTGGAAGCGAAACCATCAACACAAACACTGGGGTTTAAAATCCAAATAGATTTTAACATCAAAGAGATCATCTTTGAGAGAAAAGATGAAAGTGTTTGAGAGAAGATACAAAGTGTAAAAGAGGTAAGAACAAAGTAACCTCAGACTAACACACTGTACCAGAACCTCCTCAACCCCAGAGAGAAGAAACACCATTACTACCACCACCACCATCACCACTATCACCATCACCACCATCACCACCACCAGCACCACCATCACCACTATCACCATCACCACCATCACCACCACCAGCACCACTATCACCACCACCACCATCACCACCATCACCATCACCACCACCACCATCACCATCACCACCACCAGCACCACTATCACCATCACCACCATCACCACCATCACCACTATCACCATCACCACCATCACCACTATCACCATCACCACCACCACCATCACCACCACCAGCACCACTATCACCATCACCACCATCACCACTATCACCACCACCACCATCACCATCACCACCACCAGCACCACTATCACCATCACCATCACCACCATCACCACTATCACCATCACCACCACCACCATCACCACCATCACCACTATCACCATCACCACCACCACCATCACCACCACCAGCACCACTATCACCATCACCACCATCACCACTATCACCACCACCACCATCACCATCACCACCACCAGCACCACTATCACCATCACCATCACCACCAGCACCACTATCACCATCACCATCACCACCATCACCACTATCACCATCACCACCACCACCATCACCATCACCATCACCACCACCAGCACCACTATCACCATCACCACCATCACCACCATCACCACTATCACCATCACCACTATCACCACTATCTTCAACATTACCACCATCACCACTATCTTCAACATCACCATCACCACTATCACCACTATCTTCAACATCACCATCACCACTATCACCACTATCTTCAACATTACCACCATCACCACTATCTTCAACATTACCACCATCACCACTATCACCACTATCTTCAACATTACCACCATCACCACCATCACCACTATCACCACTATCTTCAACATCACCATCACCACTATCTTCATCACCATCATCACCATCACCATCACTATCTTCACCATCACCACCACCAGCACCACTATCACCATCACCACCATCACCACTATCACCATCACCACCATCACCACTATCACCATCACCACCATCACCACTATCACCATCACCACCACCAGCACCACCATCACCACCACCACTATCACCATCACCACCATCACCACCACCAGCACCACTATCACCATCACCACCATCACCACTATCACCATCACCACCATCACCACCACCAGCACCACTATCACCACCACCACCATCACCACTATCACCATCACCACCAGCACCACCATCACCACCATCACCACTATCACCATCACCACCATCACCACCACCAGCACCACTATCACCACCACCACCATCACCACTATCACCATCACCACCATCACCACCACCAGCACCACCATCACCACCACCAGCACCACTATCACCATCACCACCATCACCACCACCAGCACCACCATCACCACCACCACTATCACCATCACCACCATCACCACCACCAGCACCACTATCACCATCACCACCATCACCACCACCAGCACCACCATCACCACCATCACCACTATCACCATCACCACCATCACCACCACCAGCACCACTATCACCACCACCACCATCACCACTATCACCATCACCACCATCACCACCACCAGCACCACCATCACCACCACCAGCACCACTATTACCATCACCACCATCACCACTATCACCATCACCACCATCACCACCACCACTATCACCATCACCACCATCACCACCATCACCATCACCACCATCACCATCACCACCACCAGCACCAAAACCATCACCACCATCACCACTATCACCATCACCACCATCACCACCACCAGCACCACTATCACCACCACCACCATCACCACTATCACCATCACCACCATCACCACTATCACCATCACCACCATCACCACCACCAGCACCACTATCACCACCACCACCATCACCACTATCACCATCACCACCATCACCACCACCAGCACCACCATCACCACCATCACCACTATCACCATCACCACCATCACCACCACCAGCACCACCATCACCACCACCAGCACCACTATCACCATCACCACCATCACCACTATCACCATCACCACCATCACCACTATCACCATCACCACCATCACCACTATCACCATCACCACCACCAGCACCACCATCACCACCACCACTATCACCATCACCACCATCACCACCACCAGCACCACTATCACCATCACCACCATCACCACTATCACCATCACCACCATCACCACCACCAGCACCACTATCACCACCATCACCACCACCAGCATCACCAGCACCACCATCACCACTATCACCATCACCACCCTCAGCACCCCTATCCCCACCACCACCATCACCACTATCACCATCACCACCATCACCACCACCAGCACCACCACCAGCACCACTATCACCATCACCACCATCACCACCACCAGCACCACTATCACCACCATCACCACCACCAGCACCACCAGCACCACCATCACCACTATCACCATCACCACCATCAGCACCACTATCACCACCACCACCATCACCACTATCACCATCACCACCATCACCACCACCAGCACCACCACCAGCACCACTATCACCATCACCACCATCACCACTATCACCATCACCACCACCAGCACCACCATCACCACCACCACTATCACCATCACCACCATCACCACCACCAGCACCACTATCACCATCACCACCATCACCACCACCAGCACCACCATCACCACCATCACCACCATCACCACTATCACCATCACCACCATCACCACCACCAGCACCACTATCACCACCACCACCATCACCACTATCACCATCACCACCATCACCACCACCAGCACCACCATCACCACCACCAGCACCACTATCACCATCACCACCATCACCACCACCAGCACCACCATCACCACCATCACCACCATCACCACTATCACCATCACCACCATCACCACCACCAGCACCACTATCACCACCACCACCATCACCACTATCACCATCACCACCATCACCACCACCAGCACCACCATCACCACCACCAGCACCACTACCACCATCACCACCATCACCACCACCAGCACCACCATCACCACCACCAGCACCACTATCACCATCACCACCATCACCACCACCAGCACCACCATCACCACCATCACCACCATCACCACTATCACCATCACCACCATCACCACCACCAGCACCACTATCACCACCACCACCATCACCACTATCACCATCACCACCATCACCACCACCAGCACCACCATCACCACCACCAGCACCACTATCACCATCACCACCATCACCACCACCAGCACCACCATCACCACCACCACTATCACCATCACCACCATCACCACCATCACCACCATCACCATCACCACCATCACCATCACCACCACCAGCACCAAAACCATCACCACCAGCACCACCTTCACCACCACCATCACCACCACTATCACCACCATCACCTCCACCATTACCAGCACACTCCCTGAGGTGTCCTATGATCTGAAGAACACCCTATCAATATATCAATATCTCCATCATGAACAGTGTGTGTGTGTGTGTGTGTGTGTGTGCTGTGAGTCGTCATGTAATATTATATAAGAAATCCATTAACCTCCTGCTGTCATGGTCAAACACGCCAACGCATCAATTTCACAAACCCATTACCTCCTGATTCTCTCATCAGTGTGTGTGTGTGTGTGTGTGTGTGTGTGTGTGTGTGTGTGTGTGTTTAAAAGAAAAGAGTGTCATCTGCTGGTCAGAGCCACGAATCAATAACAATCTCTATCACACCAACAGAAAGAGACATTTCACCAATTCTTACTCTCCCAGTCTGTGCATTTGTTTGTTTGTTTGTTTGTTTGTATGTTTGTTTGTGTCTAATTTATATCTCAGCTTAAATGCTATAGATGTATTTGTGAGCTTTTGTTATCATGTATTAATTATACTAATAATCTAACACTATCACGTTTGCACACATTATTTATTTACCATTTATAACTTTTTATTATTTATTTGTGTGTGCGTGTATTTGTGTGGATGTTTATCACTCGGCATATTTGTTATTTATATGTTTGTGTGTTTATTGTCTATTTATTATTGTAACGTCTGGGACCCCCGCCCTATGCGGGGCTCGACCCCAGACGCCCGTGGTGTGTGTGCGCACGCCGGCACATGGTGTAATGAGACCCATGCGCAGGATTCAGTGAAGCACTGCTTTTATTACATTTAAGACGCGACACAGGGAAACAAACGTAACACAAGACATGGCGTGGTTAACTAAACAAAACAAAACTAAACTAAACCTAGACCTTAGCGTGGACATAGAACCTAGCAAACAAAACCCCAACAGAAACCACGGTACAGATAACAATCATGGACAAGGACACAAACACAAGGATCCCTATTTATAGGAGTAGACATTAGGGCTAATGGGATACAGGTGACACAATCAGGATATGAACAATAGGAAGGGCGTAACAAAAGACACACAAAGAAGCAGGCTTCCAAGGTTCACCTGCCAGCGCCCTCTCTGGGCCTGGTAGGGAACTGTCCAGCTGTTCCTGACAATTATGAACACCTTATACTGATTTATTTATGTTTGTATTTATTATTTATTTACAGTTGTGTTATTGTATATAGTTTGTGTTTATTATGAAGCACTTGTCTTTATTTGTGCATTACATGTGTAATTAACATTTATTTATTTATTTATTTATTTATTTATTTATTTATTTATTTATTTATGTATGTATGTCTTTTTCTGTGTGTTTTTTGTAATTGTTTGTTTGTTTTTGCATAATTAGCACTAAATGTGTTTATTTATTTATATATTTGTGCGTTCTATGTCACATTTATTATTTTTTATTAACCATGTTTATTGTTCTAAATTAATTTGCTTATTATTGGTAGATTTTTCTCCGTCTATTTATTAGTGTATTTAATGTCACTTAATTATTGAACCATATTCTATTTATTTTATATTTTGTGTATTTATTCATTACTCTTTTATTACATTTTATAATTTTTTCTTTTTGTGTAATTCTGTTTTGTCACAGATTCTTTACAGAAAATGTTTAGTAAACACATTTAATAGAACTTTTCCTTTTTTTTATAAAACACATTAATCTGTTTTTAACTGACTTCATTAAAATACTGTAACATTATTTTTAATTGGAAACATAACTAAATGAAGAAGAATGTCTGCAGATGAACTGTACGATATCTTCTCTCTGAATGTTTTATATATTTTACAGAGACACATGAGGACCCTGGATGTTCACAGTGAGGTGGATGTGAGAGGAACGTTGTGAGGAACCCAGCCTGTGGAGTGCCGAGAAGGTGAAAGTGTCTATGAGGTAACATCTAAACCTCCTTCCTTCCTTCCTTCCTTTCTTCCTTCCTTCCTTTCCTCCTTCCTTCCTTCCTTCCTTCCTTCTCCAGCTTGAACACTTCATTGTTCTGGTCAGAGTGAAGCTCTTGGGTCAGGTCAGTGGAGTTGCTCTCCTCCTGCTCTCCTTCTGCTCTCCTCTACTTGAGTAATTTCCTGAGAGACAGAGAGAGAGAGAGAGAGAGAGAGAGAGAACGAAAAGGTTAGAAATGAGTTTTTAATGATTGAGCTCCTGAGGGTCAAGCTCCTGGCTTCTCCTGATCTGCAGTGATTGCAGGTTGATTTTGAGGTGATTTGAGTCACTAATCAGAGAAGCATGGATGACTGGATTCATGAGAAAGGGAAATGAAGATACGTGAAAACACTGAGAAATGACACCGACATAAAAATACAGGTTTACCTACATTAACAAGTGGATTCAATGCTAGTCCAACCTAGCATTAGCAAAAAATGTGTGATTTTAGTGAACCACTCGAACCCGCTGCTCCTCCGTAGTCTCCCTCACTGAGATCACTGACATTTACTGCTGCTGTTCCTATTAAAACTGGCCTTTTTTTTTTTTTAATATTATATTTCTTGGTTTGAGTTGATGGAGTTTTTTGTAGAGCTGATTGATTTTTTTCTTCCTCCTTTCAGCTGAAGATGTTTACAAGAACCCCAGAGGTGAGGTAGGTTCTGTTCATCTTGTAACTGGTTGAAGGTCATGAACAGGAAAGATTCTTCTGGAAAGATCTTCCAGACTGATGACTCCTGTCAATTACACCTCCTGAAATACTAAGGCTAGATGGTAGATTCGGAGCACCACAGTGAGGAGAAGGATCTACACATGCTAATGTCTGTTCCAGACCAAGCCATGATGAAGATGTCGGTTGTGATGTAGCTAGAGAGTTAGAGAGAAGATGTGGATTCAGGAGTTTGGAGGATGTGTGGATTCCGTGAATCCAGTTTGGTTCAGACAGCAGTAGAATTTCAGATTTGGACCAACTGACAGAATAACTAATCACCACTGCTGTATTTGTTGATGAGCTCATGGACTGAAGGAAGAAATATAATAGATATATAAAATAATATGCTGTAAGTGTTCTTCTGGACTGCTGTGATGTTTGATGCTGACATTAAACAGTTTTCCCTCCAAAATGGTAAAAATCCCAGATATCCACTGGCTGAAACAGAACAGTGTTTAATCACAGACACGTCACTGCGGCGTCACACGTCAAACCCAGAGAAAGAGCTGCACGTTTAACTGGTATGAAGTGAAGGTTTAATGAGGACACGTCTAATCAGAAAGCTCCTGCCTGAAATCACGTCACGCTGTGAACACTCACGTTCTGAATGGACGATTTAGGGACCATCTGTTTTAATCAGTCGATTTTTTCGTCATTCGGTCATTAATTAATGAGAAAATCAGTCTGATCATCTTCCCAATCATCACTTCCTAATGAGGAGATGTTTAGAAATCTTTTAGCGCTTATAAAAACCTTCCATCGTCGGCTGAGCTGGAACACGTGCAGATGTTTAGATCTGAGAATTTTGTTATCTGTTTCAACAATGCTCTGATCCAGACTTCGCCCCCTAGTGGCCACTGTACCGCTTTTACGTTTCGTTCATAACAAATGTATCACGCATTAGTTAACCAGCTAGAACCCGAGCTCAGGAGAAATAACCAAATGGACTTTTTTCACTGGAATAGCACACAGTTCTATAAAGAACATCTATTTGAATAAATCAAAGTGAACTGCTGATGGAATCCTGCCCCTGAGTGGAACGTAGTGATGGACAGGATGTATTCCTGCCTCGCGTCCAGCGCTCCTGGGAGTGGCAGAAGAGCTCAGAGTTCCCACAGAGCCTCTAACTCCAGCTGATGGAATCTGATGAAGGGGTAACTGAGGTAAATCAGTGGGTAGGTGGTGAAGAGGAAATAATAAAAAAGAATTTGAGCTTCAGGAGTCACGTTCACAGCTCCTTCAACAAAGTGTGAAATTCATTTCTCTCCACAGGAAAGTCATTTTCACGTGGGAACGTGATTCTCACGCCACTTTCCAGCCTCATCTAACAGTTGAAATTCCCTGCTTGCTTTTTATACGAACCGAACGCCATTCTTAGGGTCAAGTCAGGTCAAGTCCAGAGAGATCTGGAGAAACACAGATGCCTCCATGCTTGCTAGCAGCTAACTGTGATGAGTGATGTATAGTTTCCTCCTGGAACAGCGTTATGAAGATAAAAATATCTGGATCTTGATGATCTAAAGCTAAAAACATGAAATGTATACATTAGAACTCCTTTAAAGGTAAATTAGTCTTGTTAATATTCCATATTCATCCATCACATGGTTATTTATTTTTTTATGGAAATAGCTCCAGATAATAAATACAGTGTCTTAACAGGATGAGTGAGTCATATCCTGTGGAGAAAGAGGTTCTGCACTTACTATAAAATATAGACAAGATATATAAGGACATGTCCTGGTCATGTGACTGACTAATGATCAGGTGTGGCCACACCCACTAGCACACCTGGAATGCAATGTGTACACATCTCAGAGTTCAGATCTGACTTGATATTTAGACATCCTCACAAACACACACACAAACACACACACACCGCTGGAGTGAGGTACGATATAAGAGTCACGCTAAAGCTAACTGCTAGATTAGCATTTCCTGTTTATGACACCATCCCTTGTTTGCTTTCCGATTCCAGACAGAGCCTGTAAAGAGAAAAGAAGGCCAAATATCCGCAGTAAGGATGTGGTTAAGCTCTCAAGGCATCGCTTGGAGTTTGATTTCTCGAAAATGAGCTGAAAGCATAGACCATCATCATCATCCTCATCATCCTCATCATCATCGCCCGAGTCCACTGTGAGATTTCCATCTTATTATACTATGAGTTATAGTTAAACTTTCATTGCCTCAAGGTTACATCATTCTTCACTCAAATAATAATACACTCCCGCTGTCACACACACACACACACACACACACACATGCACATACACATGCACACACACACACACACACACATGCACATACACATGCACACACACACACACACACACATACACACACATCTAATTCTCACAGTTAACAGATCAGCTGGTCCTGTCCCATTCACCCACGCGCCTCTTTTTCTTTTTTATACATCACTCAATCTCACAGCTTCTCTATTTATTAAAAAATAAATTAATAAAAAAAAAGAAACCAGCACAAAAAAAACTCCTCTAACCCGAGCTGAAGCTTTGTCAGTAAAGTCCAATTTCACTTTTCTTCTCTGGAGCAAACAGTATCACAAGCTTTTTTCTTTTTCCTCTCTCTTTCTCTCTCTCTCTCTGTCTCTCTCTTATAAACGTGCAACTGAACTTTATGGATCCCGAAATATAACGTATGCTAATGTGATGCTAGCACAGGTTTCACATCGGTAAAGAGAGAATGAGGAAAGAATTTAAAATGATTCTATCTATACTTTTTGCAAACATAGTAGATCTATAACTAGCAGCCTCCTCCAAAAGTATTGGAACAACAGGGTGAGTTTTGTTGCTATTGCTAAATGTGGCTTTGAGATCGGAGGATGGATATGAGTCGACAGATCAGAGTTTCAGCTTTAATTTCTGATATTTACATCTAAATGTGTTGAACATCTTAAAACATGTCATCATTTGTTTGAATCCACACACTATTCAAGTGACCCAAAAGTATTGGAACACATGACTGACAGGTATTTTTTGTAGCCCAGTTCAGTCGTGAGCCAACAGTCTCTCTGATGAACGAGTACATCAGAGGGACAGCTCATGTTGGATGTTTGGGGGACAAAGTTAGGGAGGACAGATTAAGATGGTTTGGACATGTCCAGAGGAGGGAGAGTGAGTATATTGGTAGGAGAATGTTGGACATGGAGCTGCCAGGCAGGAAAGGAAGGCCAAAGAGGAGGTATATGGATGGAATAAATGAGGAGATGAAGCTAGTGGGTGTAAGTGTTGAGGATGCAGAAGATAGGGATAGGTGGAGAGAGATGATTCACTGTGGAGACCCCTGAAGGGAAAAGACCAAAGAAGAAGAAGAAGAAGAAGAAGAAGAGGTGAGTCCTGTTAGACTAAATGCTAATAAATGATGTTCTTTATATTATATTAATTAATAGCTCTGAATAAATGGGTCCTGGGTTTCATCTTGTTAAAAAGGATAATCCAACATGAAGACCAGAGAGATGTCTATGGGAGAAAAGCGAGCCATTTTGAAGCTGAGAAAACAGAGAAAATCAATCAGAAGTGTTGAACGATACTGTGTATAGCTAATACACAAAACACATAAGAATGAAACCACGGAATAAATCAGACATGAAACTGAGAAACACTGTGAAGAAAAAGCCATAAATCAAACCCCTGAAACGTCTCATATTCATCTCAAACCCAAAGGTCTTCAGTGTAGAACTTCGTTGTTCTAGTATAAACTCATGACTTTCTGGCATGTCTGCTCTATTTTACACATAAATCAAAGTTTCTGATGAAAGCAGATGGCTGTGAAAAAGAAAGTGTCTTCACTCTGCATGGTCTCCGTCTCGACACTTCTTTCTCTTTGTCACTGAAGATAAGCATCAAGTGTGTAAGTGCTAAGTACTTTCTCAACTTCGGATCCTTTCTACGGCACACACTCAGGTGTGTGTGTGTGTGTGTGTGTGTGTGGGTGGGGGTTGTGTATGGGGGGGGTGCCACTCTAACATCCTGTAGGGAACCTAAAAAAAAAGAAAAATACAATTTCAATTACTGAAAATCAATGCAGTGGTTTCTGGAGAGAGGAGAACAAGTCGTCGTCAGACTGCTGTGATGGGAAAGGGCTGTGTGATTCTGAAAGATTCTGACCAGTTGTGTGTGTGTGTGTGTGTTTGGTTTATGGAGAAGTTTAGCTAACACACACATTTTCTTTTTTGTTGGTAAAAAAAAAAATTGAAAATGTGTTTCTTAAATAATAAAAGCTGCATAATAAAATTATTTCAATAACAGTTCAATAAATACTCAGTTCTACATAGCATGTTGGTTCACGAGTGGGCGTGGCTAAGGTTTTAGTATGCATGGAGTTTGCATAATAATTGAAATAATTTGAAAATAAATCAAGTTAATTTCATAACAGATAAATGGTACTGTATATTAATTAAATAAATTAGTTTAGTGTAATCCACTATTTCTTTTTTCTTACATAAATTTTTTTATACTTTAAGTAAAAAAAAGTCATTTTTTAAAAGCTGAATGAAATAAAAGGATTTAATATATATTTAATATTTTAATGTATATTTATGTATATTTTAATGTATATATATATATATATTTAATGTAATAAATATTATATATGTATTTAATATATATTTAATGTTTAATATATATTTAATGTAATAAATATTATATATTTATTTCATATATATTTAATATTTTAATATTAAGACACAAACACCATGAAGATGTAACAGAGAAGAAATCTACAGAATCTGAAGTAAATCCGTTGTTTAGAAGATTGACTGTACTGTATATTATGAAAAAATAAAGAAAAACAATTGCCTTATTTGTAGCCTGTATTTTTTAAATTGTAGAGATTTTCTGATTCATATAACAAAATGATCTCAGTATATTTCTCTCAGATTGAAATGATAATTTTAAATCGACCTCATTGCCTTTTATTTGACTTGAATCTGATCTAATCAATCTGATCATCGAGGTTAACGTTAGTGAGAACCCACAGCTAGAACAGACACCTCCAAGCTCAAGACCTAGAGACGTGGAATGTATACAGAATGTTTACAAAGATTACAAAATCTAAGACGGAGGGAGGTGATGTAACCAGTTAGAAAAGGGGCGGAGCATAACAGCGTACTTCTTGTTTTATTTGTAAAAGCTCTGAATATAATCCACTCATCACCTGCCCTAATTAACCCGACAGCCTGGAGATTCTCCCCTTGCATATTTAGCGCTGTCTATCATCTAAATATGATTCAGCTTCCCTTTGAACAGAAGCGCGCCTTTAATTATCTCCTCTCGATGTCTACACCATTATTCAAGTCATCCACTGAGATTCAGCTTCGCTGTAGAGACCAGCAGAAGCTCTAACAGCTCCAGAACCTTTTTTTTTATTTGTCTCATCAATTACACACTGACCGCTATTACCCCGAACCCTGGAGCTGTGCCGACTCAAAAGAAACATCGTTTAGAAATTGTTAACAGTGTCATGGCCTGAGGTTAGAGTTTTCAAATTCAATTTATTCTTCATTGTCTCAGAGCAGATGCACAACAATTTGCTGACGAGTCCCGACCCCAACTTTCTGTCCACGGAGGCAAGCTGAAGAGTTCTTTAGAAACTTCAGAAATGGATGAAAAGTTTACAAATGAGATAAAAGGAGCTGAAGAAGGTGACAAATGGGCTGAAAAATCTTTGAATTTCACGCAGAGCTTGGCAGCTAACGAATCAGACTATGGAATCATCTGGAAACTTCTTTCTTGAGACTTGAAGCATTTTACATTCATCTACATTTCAAACGCCAATCCAAATAAGTCAAGCTTTTAATAGATCCACGGCGTCTGTGTTTTTCTGGTCCACCCCGAGTCCACAGGATGGGGGTCTAACAGCAGAAAGCTCTGTTTCCAGGGCTGTGGTGAGATGCTGAGTGGTCTGAGGAATGGAGCTCTGGGGGCTGAGGGCTGAGGGAAGCTAAATTTTGTCGCAGGCTGTTGATGGATTGTTTGGAAGGAGTGCTGAGAAGAGAAGTTGGAGTTAATGTGGTGGTCAAACTTCAGAAGAATAAAACGATGGATAAAACATCTGTTTGAGATTGAGGTGTGGCTCAAAATGCTTTGAGTTCTTCGAAGCATGATGGAGGTAGTTTCATTTCACAGGGATTTCATTCTGTATGTTGAACCAGAAAGTCAGAGTGATGGTGTGATGAAGCTCCTGTCTGGTTTACACCCCGAAAGTGTTCCAGATACCCCATACCAACACTAACACCCATTCTAAACAAACCTGGCAGTAGGTCCTCCTCCGGTGTGACCAGCTGGTAGGTTGACGTTTCTGACCTAGACGTTTCTAAAGTCTTCTTTCAAACAAGGTTTGTCTGAAAAGCACTTGAAATGAGGGAAGGGACCCATGTCGCACCTCCACAGACATTTCTCTGGGAATTGGGAATTGCTGAGAGCTTCTGTGATGAGATAAAAACATTCCACGAGAGGTTTTCTGAGATGCTGATCAAACCTGAGTCATTTTACAGCCTTTCTCCCAAATGTCAATTTATTCTCAGCGGAATACAAAAAAACACTTTCATCTATAAACAACTGAAAGGTCTCTAGTCAGGGAGGTGAACATGAATATCTCTAGAGGTCCTCTGTGGAGATAAGAGAATCTGTCAGAAGAATCTATCAGAATCCAATCAGCTGGAAGGAAAATACACAGAGACGCATGGATCGCTCGGACCTAAAAGATTCTCAGACAAGATTCTTAATAAAACCAAGCGTCACGTCCAGATAAGACCACCAGGTCATCACCTGGCCAGTTCCAACCACAGAGTGAAGTATGGTGGTGGCAGCATCCTGCTGTGAGGATGTCCTTCAACATCAGATCCTGCGAGGAACTTGCTCAGGACCTCAAGCAATCAACAATCTTCCAACATGGTTGACTCTTTGAATGTTCTGGTATGTTCCAGTCCAGATTTGAAGAGACCTAAAAAAAATAATGCACAGTGACATTCCCTAATGAACGTGACAGAGCTGAAGAATCCAGAATACAGGTGTGGCGAGTGTGTAGCTTCAAACTAAAGAAGAACATGGAGTAATGTAAAAAAAAAATAACTGTCCCTTTTAGAAGATGCTTGAGAAGTTCTCCAGGATGAATGGATTTTTTATGCAGTTATTTCTGTCTGATTGAAACCAGTTTGGTGCTGAATGTCGGCCAGGAGTGTGACGGCGTGTCAGGATTTTTATGGATGTGGAACGACACCAGACGAGACGCAATGATTCACAAATAACTGTTGAGTCTCAGCTCATGTCTTGTCTCCTGCTGTCTGTTTGCATTACGACTTCATGTTTACTTCCAGCTGCTTCTGGCTCTCTGCTGTTCAACATTAGTCCATTTTTGTCTCTAAACCGCCAGCTTTGACCAGGAAGCTCTGTTTAGCTTCTGTAGACAAACATCCATGGAAAATTTCTGCTAAAGATGATTTGCTGTTGCTTTGGTGTGAAGGTTGAAACACCCTGGAGGTAGAGTTTCTTAAATACAAATTAAAGAACCAAAGATACTCAAGAAGTTGAAGTATGAATCATGATGGTGGTCTTCAGTCGAGTTAAAACACGGTTCAGCTTCAAGGCCTGAGGTCGGCTAAAAATAAAACAACTTTCACTGCTGCTGTGTCCTTATCTCCAACATGTTGACTTTTCTTGGGGGAATATGAATGAAAGAAAAAGAAAAGGACTGACAGATAACCACACACACACACACACACACACACACTCAGCAAAGGACAAAGGACAAAGACAAAGGACAACAGCATATATTCTTAGCTATTGAAGTAGAGTTGATATAAATACACTTCATAACGATGTTTTATATATGATCATAAATATTCACCCCAAAATCTTCACAAAATAGCACAGAATGTTTGAGACAAAATGGAGCGAGTTTGTAAAATGATATCTGATTGTAATAAAATCTTTAAGAAAACTTTAATAAGAACTTTAAGAAAAGTGAAAGTGAGTGCAAAAGTATTTCTTTTTCTAAAACCTCAATTAGTTCAGTTTCCACCTGAGAGTGTCACATGATCTCAGTATAAATACACCTGTTCCTGAAACATCTGGATGAGGATGAGGTTCTGAGCCTGGTTCCTCTCAAGGTTTCTTCCTCAGATCACCTCAGGGAGGTTTTCCTCGCCACCGTTACCTCAGGCTTCTCATTAGGGATAAAGGCTAGAGATAAATAGTAACTTAGTTTTACACTTTGTATTTTTTATTCTATCTTTCTGTACTTCTGTAACGGTGAGTCAGTGTTGGTTTTTAAAGATGCTATAGAAATAAATTGAATTGAAATTGAAGGAATCAGAATCAGGAAGTGATGTCAGGAAGACAAGGACAAGGTTCTGGAAAACAATCAATTAAGTTTTCCAAATCAATTAAGGAAAATTTTGAAAGTTTGGAATGAATACAACAACAACCCTGACCCCGCCCACAGGAAATCAGAGAGTCTGGGGATTAGTCAAAGAAACCAACGTGAGGTCAAGAGGAACCAAGCTTCATTCTGGACTAAAAGAGTGGACCAAAAAGAGACTGAGAAAAATGATTGTTCATTGCGAGGGGTGAATATTTGGCAGTATGGAAAAGCATGTAATCTGTGTGTTGGAAAAGCAAAGCAAAGCAAAGCAAAGCAAAGAAAAGAAAAGAAAAGAAAAGAAAAGAAAAGAAAAGAAAAGAAAAAAAAGCTTCCTGTTTGGAGATATGAGTGTACATCAACATAAATTAAAATCACGGATAAAAAGTAAAGCCTAGAGGAAAATGTGTGTGTGTGTGTGCATGTGTGTGTGTGTGTGTGCATGTGTGTGTGTGTGTGTGTGTGTGTGTGTGTGGTCACAGATGGAGGAACGTGGTTTTTATGGCCATGACCTACGTGAGTATTCAAAAAGCCAAGCTGACCTTTTCAAGCAGAGCTGAGGAGCAAGAGTGCGCTTGTGAATCCGGGGAAACGTTCATCTCAGGAGAGACCGCAGCCTCCGAGTGCACCGCTACACAGATCAATCTCTTTTTATAAGCTTTAAAGAGCCTTTTAACGTGCGCTATTACGACCCAAATAATGCAATCAATTTAACAAGAATGTAATCACTTTCTGGAGATCCAGCCCAACTTCCTGGATCTGGAACCTTCAATAATGCTGGGGTTAATGGAGATGTACAGCAGCATCAGCATACAGATTAATAACACATATTAAGGAGGCTGGAGTGAAGGGTTCCATTTCCTGTTAGATGGAGCTGAAGCGCTCATGTCATATAGAAGGAAACACAAGACGCGAGTCTGACTGGAAAAACTCTTTTTAATCTTTCTGATTTCTCTAAGATGGAAAGTGCCTTGGGTCTAAAAACAGGAAGTGTTTATAATGAATTGAAGGGTTTTTTTTAAATCTCTCTCTCTCTCTCTCTCTCTCTCTCTCTCTCTGGTTCCCAGTGTGACCACTCCTTCTTTCTGGACCTGCCTGATCCATCCCGACTCTCTACCCCTGTCAGAGTCTTGTGCCTTGGTTATAGTCAGTCGTCTCTGAACTGCTGTTGCACCAGTCAGCTTTCAGTATGAAGGAATTAGTGTTAAGTCTATAATGACCTCAGAAACTACACTGACCCGTTAGTTCCTCAGGAGCTCTTGGTTGCTGTTGTTGAAAGGACATTATTTAGAGTTACATTATTTACTTTCAGTGTCAGGCTTCTCATTAGGGATCAAATAGTTATCAAACGTTATCTTTTTTTCTATGTTTCTACACTTCTGTAAAGCTGCTTTGAGACAAAGTCCATTGTTAAAAGCTCTATACAAATAAACTGATAAAATTGAAAATTTTAAGTGCAGTTCAGCTCTGTTGAAGATTAGAGAAGGTTGTGATGAAGCTAAAGTCTTCCTCGAAGAGCACTTTGATTCACAATAATTATTTAATAAATATTATTTATTAAAATAAATAATTATTTTATGTTTTCAGTTACAGTATCTCTTTCTACACACTGCTTCAAGGTCTCCATCATCCAAAGTTGTCTTCTCTTAGAGAAACAGGGACCGACAGAATAAGCATGAGTTATTAAACATTTCCACGGCCCTGCTGCTTCGTCACGGGAGGAGGAGGAGGAGGAGGATGATTAGATGTTTCGGTGTGAATTGGTTTTCTGTCTTTTTTAAAGCCTTTGCTTCCTCGGGCGCTGATCTGTCAATAAATTAATTTGAGAATGAATTCAGCCAGCTAACGGTGTCTCGAAAGCCCAAACAGATGCTGCTGCTTATCGGTTTCTGTCACTCATTTGCATATTTATGACATTTCAATATTCTATCCATCGTTCCACAGACTGCAGTTAAACATGTAGATGAACGTCTGCCTACGAATAAACCACTGGATGGACAGATGGACAGAAATCAATGACCTTAAATTCCGCAGGATTTTCTGAGAGGAATTTATTCATCTGTTTACCTTTTCAAACATTTATAACAGCCTGTATCTTCACGCTTTCCAGCAGTAACATAGTAAAAAAGCTTCCAGTTATAAAGATTCCCATAATACCTGATCTGATTTGTGACAACATTATTTTGTTTTCAGATTTGTTTTATTATTATTATTATTATTATTATTATTATTATTTGTTATTTTGCTTTTAGGATTTATTATTTTTTTACTTGTTATTTTGCTTTTAGGATTTATTTATTTTTTATGTTATTTTGTTTTTAGGATTTGTTATTATTATATTTTTTTAATTTGTTATTTTGTTTTCAGTTTTGTTATATTTTTGATATTGTTATTTTGAATATTTTGTTTTTCTGTTTGTTTTTTAAATTTGTTATTTTGTGTTCCGATTTGTTATTTAGTTTTGCATTTCCTGGCCACCGTATTAAAACCATATAAAATAATTTCAATAAAAGGAACACTATAAGGTACATCTACTGATTTTTATTTATTATTTTAAAATAAATGACATCATTTGCAACACAAACTCTTGGTCAAACATTCATAACAGCGTGTATGTTCATGCTTTCCCGCACTAACGTCGTTAAAGAAACGCTTCCAGCTGTAAAGATTGTTTCTCGTTACACCTCACCGCTGCTCTGTCTTCAGCTTTAAGGAGAGTGACGAAATCCTGCCTGGTTTAACAAGCCGATGATTTTCCTGCAGCAGGTTTGAGCGGTGTGTTGGAACAGGAAAAGGAAAGAGTCCTGGAGCTCGGAGAAAGATATTAACATGAAGGATTGGTGCAGTTTGTGATGCTGTTGATGTGCAATGCTGCTACAACAAAACCTTCAGTTTCAGTGTATAAGTCAACGTGATCTATTAAAGTGTGAGCTCCAATGATTCTTCAGCCCAGTCTTATGCCATGTGCAGTGCGACGTTTCTTCAGTTCCTCACGGCGTTGGATCCAAAAAATGAAAGAAAACCCAGACTAATAGCATGGTTTATCATCTCCAGTCTTACACGAGCTCTCATTCAATGTGTGTGGAGATGCTACAAAGAAAAATAAAGCTTAGCAGCAAGTAAGAGAGCCTCTGGTGAACGTACTGTATGTAGCTATTACAGCTTGTTTTTCTAATCTAATCAGAAAATGAGCGTGGAGCATGTAAATCAAATGATTGTTTAATATTAATTCATTAGCTTTTGAAGCTAAATATAGATACTACCATTTATCATCTAAAAAAAAAAATAGGTCACGCCCACAAGAGACAAACATGTCATGTCTGTGAGCAACATGTCAGCTGTGAATGTGACCTGAAACGTAGCTGTGAACTAGCATTGCTAGCACTGTATACACAGTTATTCATTTGGAGGAACTTCTACATTTACATGCTCTCACCTTAGACGAGGCTTCATTAACGAGAGACTGCACTTCCTCCTCTGTTCTGTTCCTGAAGCTCTGCTTTGGAAAGCCTGCTTTAGACCATTAGACCAGGTCTGGTGCTTGCCCAAGGTTAGAACCCAGTGTCCCGTGTCTTGTTATGTGTTTACGTATGTGTATGTATATTTCTGACAGTTAAGTGGAATCCAACTGAGATGAAAAGTCTGGACCGGACAACCAGGAGGTGGAGTAACGATTAGTTCCTGAGATCTGAAAGATTTCCTTACCAACGGAGATCACGCTCTAAATGCCGAGCCAAATAATTAGCAGGACACAGCAGGAGCATATGGGCAGCAATATAAAGGTCATTATCCCATAATTACTGGCTTTTAAGTTCCAGTGGCAGCTGAAAATACCATGTAAGTGACGGCGCAGTGTCGGTCCACATGTCCCCTTTCATCGGGACGTGTAATGACGCAAAAGAAGAAGGATTTTAACTCAGAGTCTCGCTGCCAAGGCGACTGTGTTACACTTCAACGGTTCACTCGAGCTGAGTGTGTGAACTTCAGGAGAAAGTGCAGGAAACATTTTCATACGGTTTGGATTGTTGGTCTTGGAGAATATATGAGTGAGTGGTTACTATAGAAACAATAAACCTGCGCTGCTGCTCTAGAAAACACCTTCTGACCAATCAGAACGGAGAGCTCTACAGCGCTGTGGGATAACAGAGACGTCTCTCTGAGACAGAGTCGCATTAACTGCACTGCTGCAACATTGCATTCTGCACATGGGCGTTGAATTCCAGGAGATTGACGAGTTTCTGACCTGAGTGTTTCTGTTAGCACTGTTAGCTTCGGCACGCGGTGTGAGTAAAAGACAGCGAGACGGGTTTATCTCACCGCATTAACACTCACTCTCATTAACTAGAAGTAGAACTAGAATTTTGTTTTTAGATTTTGATTTCTTTAATTTGTTATTTTTGTTTGTTTAGTTTTCATATTTTTTTTAAATTGTTACTTTGTTTTCTGCTATTTTTATTTGTTATTTTATTTCTGGATTTGTCATTTTGTTTTATTTCAAATCTTTTGGATTTTGTTCTTGTTTTCGGATTGTTTTTTATGTTATTTTGTTTTTGGATTTGTTTTTTTTAGTTCTAGAGTTAGTTCTACATCTACTGATTTTTATTTATTATTTTGAAATAAATTACATCATTTGCAACAAAAACTCTTCTTTACTGTTACTACCTTAGTAAAGCTTCCTAAATAAAAAAATAAATAAATAAATAAAAGTCAAGATTGATGAATTGAGTAGAGTTTTGTTCAGCTCTGTTTGAAAATGTGGATGGCTGAAGCTAGAAACGTTTTTTTTTTTAAGAAACTATGACGTAGGCTAACGTAAGTCACGTCTTTCTGTTGGTGTAAATCTAAAACAATGAAATAGTTTTTTACGTGAAATGTCACTCCATCAGCTCTGTAGAAAGAAACCTCTGGCCCTGTGTGTTAGCGTCACTCAGTAAACATGGAAACTAGACCCCAGATTCATATCCTGCGTGTTTAGCATGGTTTATCCTGTAGAACCTGGCAGAACGTTAAGTGTGTGTGAAATTAGCCATCTCTGCGCTCATTTGCATAAACGCTAGCTTTTTTTTCTCCACCAGACTTCAGGCTGAATTGAGGAATAGTGAGATTTGAGGATAGAGGCGAAAAAAGAAAAATAAATATTGGGCATGGCAAAGGTGCAAAACGACACAGTTCATTAGAAACAGGCCTCTGAGATTTCACATGAATGATCTGTTTTATTTCACCTTCATTTTTTCGTCTTCAAACTTCAAGTCGAATCAGTGAACCTGGAGGTTTGGAGGACGGCAAAAATGAAGAACTGATGAAATGAATGAATGCTGAAGGTTGAATGGAGAAAAACTGAGATCTGGGGATTTAAAAGGAATAAATGAATATTTTTAAAATAATGTGTGTCTGTTGCACACATGAAAGACCTGTTTTCCAGAAAGGAAATAAATAAACAATCAAATAAATAAATAAAGAAGTTATTTAAGAAATAAATAGTAAATTAAGTCAGAATTATTTTGTATAATATAAAAGTTTCTGTACTTTGTAGAAATTTTTTGGCAGCCCGTAGAGCTTCGAGATTTCTTGAGTAAATCTCCTGGATTTGTGCAGCTTGTCTCCTTCTTCCTAGCAGAGCCACTGGAGCTTAGTTAGATCGGATGTGAAGCTTGGTCAGATCAGATGTGAAGCTTGGTCAGATCGGATGTGGAGCTCGGTCAGATCGGATGTGGAGCTCGGTCAGATCGGATGTGGAGCTCGGTCAGATCGGATGTGGAGCTCGGTCAGAATGGATGTGGAGCTCGGTCAGATCGGATGTGGAGCTCGGTCAGAATGGATGTGGAGCTCGGTCAGATCGGATGTGGAGCTCGGTCAGATCGGATGTGGAGCTCGGTCAGATCGGATGTGGAGCTCGGTCAGATCGGATGTGGAGCTCGGTCAGAATGGATGTGGAGCTCGGTCAGATCGGATGTGGAGCTCGGTCAGATCGGATGTGGAGCTCGGTCAGATCGGATGTGGAGCTCGGTCAGAATGGATGTGGAGCTCGGTCAGATCGGATGTGGAGCTCGGTCAGATCGGATGTGGAGCTCGGTCAGAATGGATGTGGAGCTCGGTCAGATCGGATGTGGAGCTCGGTCAGATCGGATGTGGAGCTCGGTCAGAATGGATGTGGAGCTCGGTCAGATCGGATGTGGAGCTCGGTCAGATTGGATGTGGAGCTCGGTCAGATCGGATGTGGAGCTCGGTCAGATCGGATGTGGAGCTCGGTCAGATCGGATGTGGAGCTCGGTCAGATCGGATGTGGAGCTCGGTCAGATCGGATGTGGAGCTCGGTCAGATTGGATGTGGAGCTCGGTCAGATCGGATGTGGAGCTCGGTCAGAATGGATGTGGAGCTCGGTCAGATCGGATGTGGAGCTCGGTCAGATCAGATGTGGAGCTCCTCTGGAGCGTCAGTGTCCTGGTGTAGACTTTGAGGCGTTGTCATGGTTACAGGTGAACCTTCACCCCAACATTAGGTGTTTTTTTCTTACTTCTGAGCATGTTTTCTTCTACAACCTTTCTGAATTCAGCTGAATTTAACATGAACTCAGTTCTGCTGAGAGAGAAGTGTCTCTCTGACACGATGCTGCCACCACCATGCTTCAGTTAGCAGGCTGATCAGCAGGCTGTCTCTATATGTGGTGCTTGGAACATATTGGTCAGTTTTTTTCTCATCAGACCAGAGAATCATTTTCCTTCTGTGCGCTTCAGGTGCATGCTCAGCTGCAGTCCAGCCACTTCACCATGAAGGCCATGACTGATGGAGTATCTCTGACTGAGGGAGTGTTTCTGACTGATGGAGCATCTCTGATTAATCGAGTATCTCTGACAGACAGACGGAGTGTTTCAGGAATGGTCCATCAGGCAGGTTCTCTCATCTCTGCAGATGATTCTGAAGATCTATTCATGTAGCTGTTGAGCTTTTGCTCACGTTTCACCTGGTTCCTGAGTTTCAGCTCAAGGAAGAATCCTACTGGTCTTCCTTTTGGTTTCTACCCTCACTCAGGGATTATTCCGTCTGACTCTCACACAGTCTGATTGTGAAGATCTGCGGAGAATTGTTCAGGCTTTGTTTTTGGTCTGATCTGCGCTATGAATATAATGACCAATCAACACACCTGACCTCACTTTGGACTTCAGACACGGGTCAGAAAACTGATCTTATTGAGAGAAAATTTGCAAAAAAATTAAGTTTGTTTTGTCATCGATTATTATGTGTAGATTTATGACCAAAAAAGTAAATAGATAAACAAACAAACAAATATTTAGATTGATAAAACTTGCCATCTGTGTATAGAAACCACAAATAAACGATTCATTTGCTGTCATTTGATTCTTTTCCACCATTCATAATTTCCACCTGATTCTTTCAAACGATTCCTTCATTTCCGCACGTGACTCTTTTACACACGATTCATTCATTAATGGACACGTGTGTGTTTTTTTGTTTCACGTGATCACATTAGGTATACGATGTTTAGGTCACGCGCAGCTCCGAGCATCAAGTGCACCACCACCCCCCACCCCCCACCCCCGCGGCCGCTGCCAAACATAATCACACGTCGATCACATCATGTGATCAGGACCGTGTCATTTTCCTCCCGTTTGTACACAGAAATTTGGGAGGACGCCGATTTTTGCACGGGGAATTGGGGACTTGCCAACATAAAGCGCGCGTGAGACAGAGGGAGAGAGAGAGAGAGAGAGAGAGAGTGTGTGTGTGTGCGTGTGCGTGTGTGTAAGGGGGCGTGTGCATCTTGTGTGTGAGAGTGTGTGTGTGTTTTAATCATGAGCACAGACCGAGGCGCGAGCTCAGTTGGAAACCTCCCCTCTGCGCGCGCTCGAGCTCTGAAACTTTTCTCACTGCAGCGGAGATAAAGTGATTCATTTTCTTTTCCTTTTTTTCTTTCTCCTTGAGAGATCTGACAGTAAAATTAAGTCTGCACCTCTCTGCTGATCCTCTGACCCTCGTGTCATCCTGCAGGTTTAACCCAGAGAGTCTTTAATTTTTTTTTTAATTTTTATTTGTATTTATTTTGTAATATTATTATTATTTTTCCCCCTGGGATTTAAGGATGAGCTCGTGCCTGCTTTTGGACGTTCTGAGCTGAATAAGATTGCACTGCAGCGCTGCACGCGCACCTTCACCGGGTTTAACGTGGAGTTTTTTTCTGGTTTCTTTCGGAAGGTAGACACAAAGCTTGCATTTAGGTCCTGAAGAAGAACTTTACTGTGCGCGGAATGGATTTATGACAGCGCCGCGCTAGCTGCGTGTCACCGCGTGCTGTGTGTGTGTGTGTGTGTGTGTGTGTGTGTTTGTTTTTCACAAGTCTGAGTGTGTGTGTGTGTGTGTGTGCATGTGAAAGTAGTGTGCATCTTTCTCCACGTGCTCAGGATTTTGCGGGGTTGCACACGCGGTGTGTGTGTGTGTGTGTGCGCGCGCGCGTGTGTATGTCAGTCGCTGAAGGTGTGTTTTGATTGGAAGTTAAACTCATTGAAATTTGTTCCAGATTTTTTAGATTTTGTTTGTTTAGATTTCATCACCTCTTACTATTTTTTTTGTAGAAACTCATTTTCAGCCTGACTTTGTTTTTAATAGGAGTGTGTGTGTGTGTGTGTGTGTGTGTAAAGAGCATATTGCCTCTTTGACTGCGTCTTGCTGCTCTTGGACAGGAGAGATGTTTTAGCGTGTACAGTGTGGTTATACTGGAGGTTTGATCTGCCTTGAAAGAGAAAATTCTGGGGTTCAGACTTGGAGCGCTGCTTTATTATTATTATTATTATTCATTATTATTATTACTATTACTATTATTATGCGCGTGCACGGTTTTTTTCTGGTATAAAAGGGGTTTAAAAAAACAGCTAAAAATAAAAGGGAAAATATATATCCCTGCCCCTCCTGGTTTCTTTCTCCACAAAGAAATCATTTGAGCTTCCTACCGCAGCAGCCTGAACGGGACGTAAATAGTTTCAGCAGCATGTGGATGTGATTTTAGCACAGAGAGAGAGAGAGAGAGAGAGAGCAGACTCTTTTTTTTAGAAGGTTTTAAGACTTTGTGTTTTTATGGGTCACTCCCTGCCATGTGGTGCACGAACATGACGGAGAAACATCAGGAAGCTGAGCTCCACTGAACGTTCATGCTGGAGAGAGACCCAGATTTGTTGGTGTGAAGTGTTTTGGGAAGACGGAGGCATGGGATCCACGGCGGCGCTCCACACGCTCAGCTTCATCATCGTCATGGTCATCATCTTCACCCTGCAACACGGCCTGGTGAGTTCCTCCAAATCTGATCTTCTCATGACTGAAGCATCAGGTGTCATTACACACACACACACACACACACACACACACTGGCAGAGTAATGGAGCTGAGGTGGAACCAATCTCCTAATACATCTCCAGTGTGAATAGTGCACCTTTAAAGGTAAAGATTTAAAGGTACACGCTCACACTCACAGAAATAATAACACTTTAGATTTCTGTTAAACACAGTCTGTATTTATAAAGAAGAACTCTTCTCTTATATGGAGATATATTTCCAGTTATCAAAATCCAGTTCCAGTCAGATATTTAATAATGGTTTTAAGATTTTCGCTGGTATCAACTGGATGTAGACACTGACCCTAGGAAGATATAAAACTATCAGAATGATATCTGGAGGAAATGAGAGAGATAAAGTGTGACCTCATGGTGTGAAGCATCACCCCACTGGACACCCAGGAGGACGCTAGTATTATTTATATCATCAGCAGTGGTGGTGGTGAAGCTAACGGTGTCATATGATGTGAAACTGAATGTCTTCTGCCGTGATTGGTTAGTTTCAACAATAATAATGACAAACTCACGCCACAACGAGTGTAGCTAACTACCAAAATAAACACTGCTCAAACTTTTCAATATCATTGTTTGTTGGTGTAACAGTGACTTTCTTCAGTTCTTTATTAGCCACCGTTAGCTAGCAGGATGTTGTTGCTCAGGTTTGCCACCCAGTACAGTGACTGGGTCTAGCCTGGTCACCCCAGTGGAGAAGGTGCTGGTGTAGGACCATTTGTTACATATACACCGACCAGGCATAACATTATGACCACCTGCCTAATATTGTGTTGCTGCTAAAACAGCCCTGACCCGTCCTGCACTGTGTATTCTGACCCCTTTCTAACTTCTTCAGCAGTTTGATCAACAGTAGCTCGTCTGTTGGGTCAGATCACACAGGCCGGCGTTCTCTCCCCACGTGCATCAATGAGCCTTGACCGCCCATGACCCTGTCTCCGGTTCACCACTGTTCCTTCCTTGGACCACTTCTTATAGATACTGACCACTGCAGACCGGGAACACCCCACAAGAGCTGCAGTTTTGGAGATGCTCTGATCCAGTGGTCTAGCCATCACAATTTGGCCCTTTTGGTCAAACTCGCTCAAATCCTTACGCTTTTCCATTTTTCCTGCTTCTAACATCAACTTTGAGGACAAAATGTTGACTTGCTGCCTGATATATCCCACCCACTAACAGGTGCCATGATGAGGAGATACTCAGTCTTATTCACTTCACTGGGCCCTGCTCAGAGTGTTATGCCTGATCAGTGTATATTACTGCACATTACTTCACATATCCCATTCTTGGAAGGTTTGGGGTCAGCCATGATGCAGCGCCCCTGGGGGGAGGGGGAGCGCCTTGCTCAAGGGCCAATTGGTGGGCCCAATGTGAGCTCCTCTGCACCTTCTCTACCTGGTGTATCTTTAGCTATCCTTTACCTTACACACTCTCCATAAAAGGGTATTCATATCTCTCCATGTGGCTGGGGTGGTGCCTTCAACAGCACACTGTTAAGACCTTTAGAGTTTACCTTTACAAATAATTGACCTTACCTTTAAGACCCACTGATGTACCTTTAAATCTAATTCACACCACATGCATCTTCTCAGGTGAAATATGTACACTCGATGGTTTACATTTTAGCGCCTGACCACTGAACACTGACCACTTTTATCCTTTTATAGTTACATGTAATGATGTAAATGTCAGGTTACTGAGAAACTCTTCCAGCTTCACCTCTGACTCTTCCACAGACCAGTCCCTGTCAATGAGCTGTTGCTATAGAAACCATAACAGAGATATTAGAATTAGTGCGTTAATGTTTATAAAGCTGCGCTACTGTCCGAGCTGCTGCTAGAGAGAATTAATCAACACCTTCTGACCAATCAGAGTCCTGACCTGTGAGTGACATCACACCTACACACACACACACACACTTGCTAGAGAAAATGATCAGGTGCACTGTCCAGGTGAAGCGCTAGAGTAAAGCACTGAAGGGAAAGAAAGAAAGAAAGAAAGAAAGAAAGAAAGAAAGAAAGAAAGAAAGACTAGAGAGGGAGCTCACTTTCAATTTTATTTCACAGACAATCAGCAATTTGTCTTAATTATCAGGTTTAGGAGTGTGTGTGTGTGTGTGCGTGAGAGTATGTGTGTGTGTGTGGTAAAGATGAAGAAAGAGAAAAGGGATGGATGGATGAAAGAATGGATGGAGAAGGGAATGCAGCTGTTGTTGGATATTGACATACAAATGCTAGTCTGTTTCATGTGGTGCTGTTATAGTGCTCTAAAACTGTGTGTGTGTGTGTGTGTGTGTGTGTGTGATGAATGAGAACTGATTGCTCTACTGAAATACCACCACTCAGTCAGGAGGTGAATTTTGGATCTGTAATGGAGTGATTTTGTGATTGAGAGTGAGATGGAAAATAAACGTGAAGAGAACAACAATGTGTGTGTGTGTGTGTGTGTGTGAATACATTTGACTTTTGTTGACTGTAGTATGAGCATATGTAAGCGTGTTTGCTTGAATGTGTAAGAATGTGTGCAGGAGAAAGTGAGTGTGTGTGAGAGTGGCTGTACTGTATAGTGAATAGGGAGTGTGTGGTTTGGGACACGCCCACAGTGGAGTGATGATGATGTGTACTGTATAGTGAATAGGGAGTGTGTGGTTTGGGACACGCCCACAGTGGAGTGATGATGATGTGTATGTGTACTGTATAGTGAATAGGGAGTGTGTGGTTTGGGACACGCCCACAGTGGAGTGATGATGATGATGTGTACTGTATAGTGAATAGGGAGTGTGTGGTTTGGGACACGCCCACAGTGGAGTGATGATGATGTGTATGTGTACTGTATAGTGAATAGGGAGTGTGTGGTTTGGGACACGCCCACAGTGGATTGATGATGATGATGTGTACTGTATAGTGAATAGGGAGTGTGTGGTTTGGGACACGCCCACAGTGGAGTGATGATGATGTGTATGTGTACTGTATAGTGAATAGGGAGTGTGTGGTTTGGGACACGCCCACAGTGGAGTGATGATGATGATGTGTATGTGTACTGTATAGTGAATAGGGTGTGTGTGGTTTGGGACACGCCCACAGTGGAGTGATGATGATGTGTATGTGTACTGTATAGTGAATAGGGTGTGTGTGGTTTGGGACACGCCCACAGTGGAGTGATGATGATGTGTACTGTATAGTGAATAGGGAGTGTGTGGTTTGGGACACGCCCACAGTGGAGTGATGATGATGATGTGTATGTGTACTGTATAGTGAATAGGGAGTGTGTGGTTTGGGACACGCCCACAGTGGAGTGATGATGATGATGTGTATGTGTACTGTATAGTGAATAGGGAGTGTGTGGTTTGGGACACGCCCACAGTGGAGTGATGATGATGATGTGTATGTGTACTGTATAGTGAATAGGGAGTGTGTGGTTTGGGACACGCCCACAGTGGAGTGATGATGATGATGTGTACTGTATAGTGAATAGGGAGTGTGTGGTTTGGGACACGCCCACAGTGGAGTGATGATGATGTGTATGTGTACTGTATAGTGAATAGGGAGTGTGTGGTTTGGGACACGCCCACAGTGGAGTGATGATGATGTGTATGTTTACTGTATAGTGAATAGGGAGTGTGTGGTTTGGGACACGCCCACAGTGGAGTGATGATGATGATGTGTACTGTATAGTGAATAGGGAGTGTGTGGTTTGGGACACGCCCACAGTGGAGTGATGATGATGATGTGTATGTGTACTGTATAGTGAATAGGGAGTGTGTGGTTTGGGACACGCCCACAGTGGAGTGATGATGATGATGTGTACTGTATAGTGAATAGGGTGTGTGTGGTTTGGGACACGCCCACAGTGGAGTGATGATGATGTGTATGTGTACTGTATAGTGAATAGGGAGTGTGTGGTTTGGGACACGCCCACAGTGGAGTGATGATGATGTGTATGTGTACTGTATAGTGAATAGGGAGTGTGTGGTTTGGGACACGCCCACAGTGGAGTGATGATGATGATGTGTATGTGTACTGTATAGTGAATAGGGAGTGTGTGGTTTGGGACACACCCACAGTGGAGTGATGATGATGATGTGTACTGTATAGTGAATAGGGAGTGTGTGGTTTGGGACACGCCCACAGTGGAGTGATGATGATGTGTACTGTATAGTGAATAGGGTGTGTGTGGTTTGGGACACGCCCACAGTGGAGTGATGATGATGATGATGATGATGATGATGTGTACTGTATAGTGAATAGGGAGTGTGTGGTTTCGAACATGTTCACTTAAGCATAATTTTCGGACAACAATGGCCACATATTGACTGGCTAATCCCCCAGAATGCACTGCAGCGAGAGATCTGGACTGAGTGAGTCAGAGTTCCTCAGTTTGTTCACTTTAGCAGGAAAATCTACACATTTAGTGAGAAGTTAATTGCAGCCGCATGACTCAGCTGTTACCCTGTAATGAACTACACACAGCCCTTTGTCCTGCTGTGTGTGTGTGAGAGAGAGAGAGAGAGAGGTTTAAGCAGAGATTTTACAATTTTACGCTTTCTTTACTGCTGGAGATTTAGCAAACTTGCTAGCCCACAGTTAAGTTTCTAATTTCACCAGTGAACATTGTGTGTGTGTGTGTGTGTGTGTGTGTGTGTGTGTGTGAAATGTGGAAATCAGTCGTAAAAACTGAACGTTCAGTTTCAGAGCTAGCAAATCAGCTAAAGTGTTTTTAAGCATGCTAACTAGCATAAGCTTAGTTTTAGCTTATTTTTGGAAAGCAAGCATGTTTACTTTTTATGTTTTCCAAAAAATGCTTAATATGATAATAAGAAATTGAGCTAGCGTGATAATTAAGTACACCTAGCATTAGAGTGAGAGAGGGAGGAGTCTTCTTCAGATTAGCTAAATGTCCGTGCTAAATCTTCCATCTAAATCGCTAGCTAGCTAAATGGTTAGCTTCTACATAACGTGTATTTTGCGTCTCAGAATTCAATTTGTTTAGCATGTGTTTCGGAATGCTAACTAGCCTTGAGCTGGGGCAGCGTGCTGGAGCTTCAATGGCGGAAAACCCACAACTGAGCGACGCAAGATGTTTAGCTGGAGAAATGTAACGTCTCGCCTACGTACGCCACAAAAGACCAGAACAGCTCATGATTCATCATTTTGGGTCCTTCATTGTGGACACACAATCACACGAAACCCACATACACACACACACACACACACACGTAGAACAGAGTCCGGAAATTTCTCTCTGTACCATAATTACACAGCTAACATTCTGACGCTAGTCCTGCCGCAGAGTTCAGCTTTCCCAGAGGTTTTTATAACACACACACACACACACACACACAGGGTGATTCCTGGGACTGGGTGCCTTTCGGTCCTCTGAATTCATAGTTATTATTTTTTATGAAGGAATGTTTGAGGTGAAAATGCATCCTGCTGCTGGTTTGATTAGATTTTTTTATGGCTACGTGATTGGCCTCCTTTTATACAATAATTTATACAAAAATATAAATGACTTCAATTCAGTTGAATCCAGAGTGGATGTAAAAGAGTGGACATTACTGGACAGAATATAGTGGACATTGTAACAAGGTCGATTTCATCTAAATAAAAAAAAAACCTGATTCCAAACTGTTTGCTTTTGCAGTTTTGTTGGTGTGTGTGTTCAGTTTAAAAGTTGAAATTCTTACATCATCACTTTTTGTGGAATCATCATCTTCATCATCTTCATTATCGTTAGTGTTTGTTTTGTTTTTTGTTCTTTTTGGATGAGCATGCCATAGCTTTTTAGGATTCAGCTTCAGAATAACAGGATAGCATTGATGCTCTGATGCTCTGAAGGCTACAAGTTTGTTAGATATACATCATCAGAAGTCTGATCTTGGTCTGATCTTGGTCTTGGTCTGATATGGGTCTTGGTCTGATATGGGTCTTGGTCTGATCTTGGTCTGATATGGGTCTTGGTCTGATATGGGTCTTGGTCTGATCTTGGTCTTGGTCTGATCTTTGTCTTGATGTGATCTTGGTTTCATCTGATCTAGGTCTCAGTCCTGAGGCTCTCTAGGACAGGCTCAGAGTCCGCCTCTGGGCTGCTGGAGTCTTGTGCTGCAGTATTCCAGCTTCAGATCTGTTTACTCTTCCTTGTTCTCTCCATTTTGTTTTCAGTTCCTTTTCTTCTCTCGGTGTAACTTCAGCATGTGTCTACATCTCTCTATCTGTCTATCATTTCCCTCTCTCTCTATCTCTTTTTTTTTTGCAGACATTGTCATCTTCTTTCAGCATCTCCTGTGAAGCTTCTGTCTCTCGGCTGCGCTTAAGAGCATTCTCTAAAAGATGCACACATGATGTTTCTGTCATCATTCCAAGCAGACTGAATAATGAAGCTGTATAAAACATGCATGTACTATATTGATCTAATGAATCCCAGTGAGGGGGAAAAGAACCAGAGAGGACTAAACTCCCCCAGAATGCTTTATTTATATCATAATTATATGGTATAGCTGGAATCACTAGCTCTGCTGTAAAGTTCAGTTTTCCCAGTGGTTTTACAATACACACACACACACACACACACACCACTTTGAATCCTCAGTTGGAAAGAAAAGAAGTACACATTATTTTTCTCAGCAGGAAATTCCCTCTCTTTGTTAGCATCAGAGGGAAGTCGAGGCTCTTCTGTTTCAAACACTAGAACTCAAAGATTTTAACAAGACCATCTCAATTCCAGCAGGTATTTTATTTGGCTTATAATATTATGTGTATTCTTGTTCTCTTTCTGTTTAGAATTTTATTGTTAAATCTTCTTTTGGGAAATTTACTTTAATCTCCTGTCCTCATCCTCCTTGACCGTGACTGGGTCAGCTATACGACTCTCATGTGGATCCTCAGGAGTCTTGAATTTGTTGCACATCAGAGCAACAGATTGCTTCCTGCCTGGAGGGTCTGTCATACCAGGAGACACGGTTCTCCTCTGGTGTTCCACAAGGCTCGGTGCATGGTCCTCTTGTGTTCTTGCTTTACACTTGATGTGGTCATTTCCTCACATTTTTTTCATACCACTTCTACATGGATGACACTCAACTCCTCCTCTCCTTCCCTCCTTCAGATCTCAGCATGTCTGCCAGACATCTCATCAAGCTGAAACTTAATCCCAGTAAAAATGACCTGCTGTTCATCCCAGGTGATGCAGCCTCACTTCAGGATCCTGTCATCTCCCTGGACAACACTCAGGTCTCACCTCCTGTCACCACGGCTAACCATGGATCTTCAGCTGTCCTTTTTCTTTCACCTCGCTAATCGGACATGCTCTGGTCAGCTCTTCCTCTGAGCACAATACCATCTCTGCGGCTGATCCAGAATGCACTTCTTGTCTTCAACCTCCAAAGTTCCTCCACACCACCCCACTGCTGCACTTCCTCCACGGGCCTCCTGTAGTTGCTGCATCAGATTTAACACCTTCAAAGCCCTCATCACTCCTCCCATTGGACCATGCTCCCTCAGATCCGCCATCTCTCAGGGTATAAGGAAGACCTGCATAATATATATATATATATATGTGTGTATATATATGTATGTATATATATCTACAGTTTTGCTTCTGAGAAGCTTATGGTCCTCTTAGTCTGTGAGCTGTTGAAGAAGTGTCTCTTCTGTAAGTCTGATGATGGTGATGATGGTAATGGTAGTGATGATGATGACGATGATGATGATGGTGGTGGTAATGGTAGTGATGATGATGATGATGATGATGATGATGATGATGATGATGGTGGTGGTGGTAATGGTAGTGATGATGATGATGGTGGTGGTGGTAATGGTAGTGATGATGATGACGATGATGATGATGGTGGTGGTGGTAATGGTAGTGATGATGATGATGGTGGTGGTGGTAATGGTAGTGATGATGATGACGATGATGATGATGGTGGTGGTGGTAATGGTAGTGATGATGATGATGATGGTGGTGGTAATGGTAGTGATGATGATGATGATGATGGTGGTGGTAATGGTAGTGATGATGATGACGATGATGATGATGGTGGTGGTGGTAATGGTAGTGATGATGATGATGATGGTGGTGGTAATGGTAGTGATGATGATGATGATGATGATGATGATGGTGGTGGTAATGGTAGTGATGATGATGATGATGATGATGATGGTGGTGGTGGTAATGGTAGTGATGATGATGGTGGTGGTAATGGTAGTGATGATGATGATGATGATGGTGGTGGTAATGGTAGTGATGATGATGACGATGATGATGATGGTGGTGGTGGTAATGGTAGTGATGATGATGATGGTGGTGGTAATGGTAGTGATGATGATGATGATGATGATGATGATGGTGGTGGTAATGGTAGTGATGATGATGATGATGATGATGATGGTGGTGGTAATGGTAGTGATGATGATGATGATGATGATGGTGGTGGTGGTGGTGGTAATGGTAGTGATGATGATGATGATGATGATGATGATGGTGGTGGTAATGGTAGTGATGATGATGATGATGATGATGATGGTAGTGAGTATGGTGTCAGTGAAACATCTGTACTCACCTGTTCACACTGTACCTGTAATCTGCTATGATACTTTAAAGGATCATAAACCAAATAAAATAATTGATTCATGACTGTGGAAATGATTCAGTCTGATTCACTGCCATTACAGAGAGAGAGAGAGAGAGAGAGTGACTGAAATGAACACTGGTCTAGCAGGAGGATGAAGTGACACAGACTCGTTCATTATCTGGAAACAAACAAACATACGAACAAACCAACGTGTGTTCGTTAGTGTTTCAGCCACAAAACGGACACACGCTCTTCATTAACATTACAAAACTGTAAAATCCTCCTAAGCCCTGTTTTAAACCACAGTATTACACACACACACACACACACACACACACTACACACACACACACTCCTATTATTTACAGTATTGTCAGAGTATTTAAACACAGCCTCGCTGTTCACGTCTCAGCTCTTGAGTAAATGCGACGCTTGATCACGCTTTCCACTTGCTATTTTAACACGTTTTTCTCCCAGCTCTGTCATAAAACTGCCATAAAAGGGTAAAAAAAAGCTGTAAACGTGGCTATAAAACACAAAAATATCCTGAAGCTCCATTTTTATTTCTTCTGTAGCCGGATGGCCAGCTGGTGACCGTGATGTAGACGAGAGTTTCACACCTTTCTGAAAGTAAAACAGCAGGTTTGCGCGTGTGTGTGTGTGTGTGTGTGTGTGTCTAAAAAAACTAGACAACAATCAAATAAAAAAGGCGGTAAAACTTTTTCAGGACCGGCTTCATTAAACGTTTCTGGGACGTGTCGTATTCGAGTCATATTTAATTTTTAATTTTTATTATTTATTATATATTTATTATAATAATATTTCATTTAATGTTGGTTTAATTGGTTAAAGGGACTGTTTCTTATTTGTTTGTTTGTTTGTTTGTTTGTTTGTAAGTGATGACTGCAAATTAGAAATAGAAATATGAAATATGTTTTTTATTTATTTGTATTTATAGAATACAATAAATACTTACTATAAATACTATTTATAGAATACAATAAATAAATAGAATTTTAGATTTTTTTTTTTTGCAGCTGATGACTAATATTCAGCATCTGAGCTGTTCAGATCAGATCTGTGTGTGTGTGTGTGTGTGTGTGTGTCAGCGAATGCCCTTTGTTAATCTAATTACCTAATGAGGGTTAATCAGACAGAGTGATGATTGTAGCAATATGAATAATTATTAGCAGCTGCTTCTCGGCCAATCAGAGGCGAGATAAACAACAAACACACACTTTGTCATGTTTGCTGCGTTCGTCTTCTCGAGTGTCTACAAGGTCGTGATTTTGGTGGAAAAAAATGGTCTGATTGCAATCATGACAGGTAGCTAGAGAAGCGCAGTGAGGACCGACGGTCAGCGGAAGGTCAGACCACGCTTCACTCTGATCCTCAACACATGAAAAGCCATGAAAAAAAACACAGAATGTAAAGAATTTAGAAGTGTGAATAAGAGTTGTGACTAAAGCGGGAAAAGAAGTAAAAATGAAGAATAATTCAAATTCACAAACTAAAAGACAATTTATAAGAAATCCGTTTGACACAAAATTTATTCTGCATTTTTTTATAGACATTTATAATTAAGAATTATCAAATTACATTAAATATATAAAAGACTAATTATCCGTTTATTTCTCCTGTATTTTAGAGATATTTTTTATTTAAAAAAATATTTACATGACGCCTATTACAAACTATTCTTTTCTTCACTTTCTTGTCATTTTTCGATTTTTCTATCTATCTATCTATCTATCTATCTATCTATCTATCTATCTATCTATCTATCTATCTATCTATAAATAGATAATTGTGGTATTCAAAATGAGTACTATATATATATATATATATAGTATATTGTGTGAGAACTGTTAGGGATTTTTTTTTCTCAATGATGATTTAATATTCTTTCTTTCTTTCTTTCTTTCTTTCTTTCTTTTTTATAGGTAGCTAATATTTAAAAAAAACTTTATTATAATATGATAAAACTTTCTTTCTGTGACTTTTGGTTTTTATTTGCCCTTGTGTTTGTTGCTGTTGTTGTGTTTGTTGTTGTGTTTGTTGTTGTTGTTGTTGTTGTTGTTGTTGTTGTGGTGGTTGTTTGATGATGAGTAATGTTCCAGATGAAGATTACTGCTATTTCTTTTCTATTTTTATTTTCTTTATTTAGGTTAAATTGATTTACTTGTTCCATTTGAATGTTCCAGATGAAGGCAGTGAGGGAAGTTAGCGGCTGTTGTATTTTTGATGTGAGATGATTAATATTACAGATGAGGAGGAAGAGGAATATTAGCACTTTTTTAAACAGTTTTATTCACAGACATGATTGAAGTCATGTCATGAACACACACACAAAAACCATCCACCTATAGCATTCTGCTAATAACGCTAAGGATTAGTATTAACATCATTAAGCAGTGCAGAATAATAAGGATTTTTTCTCTCTCTCTCTCTGTCTCTCTCTCTCTGCCCCCCCCCGTCTGCCTCTCTCTCTCTCTCTCTCTCTCTCTCTCACACTCTCTTTCTGTCTCTCTCTGTCTCTTCCTCCCTCTCTCTCTCTGTCTTTCTTTGTCTCTCTGTCCCCCCGTCTGTCTGTCTGTCTCTCTCTCTCTCTCTCTCTCTCTCTCTCTCTCTCTCTCTCTCACACTCTCTTTCTGTCTCTCTCTGTCTCTTCCTCCCTCTCTCTCTCTGTCTTTCTTTGTCTCTCTGTCCCCCCGTCTGTCTGTCTGTCTCTCTCTCTCTCTCTCTCTCTCTCTCTCTCACACTCTCTTTCTGTCTCTCTCTGTCTCTTCCTCCCTCTCTCTCTCTGTCTTTCTTTGTCTCTCTGCCCCCCCCCCGCCTGTCTGTCTCTCTCTCTCTCTCTCTCTCTCTCTAATAAAACCCAGACCATTGTTTATCTGTTGTTACTCCAGTGTATAGTTATCAGTAGTTTATTTCCTGAAGCACTGTGTTGTGCTAACGCAGTCATTATCTGGCTGCACTGGGAGCTTACAGGCTTTAGTCCTGTGTGTAGTGGGGGGCGGAGTTCAGGGGTGTGGGGGACGGGCTATAAAATGGCTTCGGTCTGTGTTATGGCTTAAATCATTATTCAGGTTCCAGATGATGTGTATATTTTGGTGTATAGTGTGTAAGATGCAGTAGATGCTGTAGAAAGCGCAGTACTGCGAGAGCGAGTGTGTATTCCTCCCTGCGTCTCAGCGCGCTGTTAATGCGCTGCAGTGTGCCACTCAGGAAGGCCGTGTGTTTACCTGACTCCCTCTGACCTCTGGGGGAAATTTTTCTCCTTTTTTTCCCTCTCTTTCCACTGGAAGAATGCAGGAGTGTGTGTGTAACTCAATGCCACTTTTACGTCTAAGTCAAACACAACCATGGTGTGTGTGTGTGTGTGCGTGTGTGTGTGTGTCTATGTCTGTGTCTATGTGTGCTTTTCCTGTCAGGGCATTTTGGACAGCTGCCAGTTGGTGTAACGAGACATGTGTTGAAGCACTCATGCATTTTATTTATTTATTTATTTATTTATTTATTTATTTATTCATTCATTCATTCATTCATTCATTCATTCATTCATTCATTAGCATCCCTCCTGAGTAAGCTATAAATTGCAATTACACAACAAATCTGCTGGAATTGTTTCAGCTTGATCTTTTTAACCTGACACACTCACACACACACTCTCACACAACCACATACACACACAGTCACACACACGCTCTCACACAACCACACACAAACACACACGCTCTCACACAACCACACACACACACACACGCTCTCACACAACCACACACACACACACACACACTCACACACACGCTCTCACACAACCACATACACACACATAGTCACACACACGCTCTCACACAACCACATACACACACAGTCACACACACACTCTCACACAACCACACACAAACACACACGCTCTCACACAACCACACACACACACACACGCTCTCACACAACCACACACACACACACACACTCACACACACGCTCTCACACAACCACACACACACACACTCACACACACGCTCTCACACACACACACACACACACACACTCTCACACACACGCTCTCACACAACCACACACACACACACTCACACACACGCTCTCACACACACACACACACACACATTGTAAGAAATAGCAGACTGCTATTCTACAATCAAAGAAAATGGCAACTCACATCATTGTGTGTGTGTGTTTCAGACACTTGATTAGTTCCTTTGCTGACACTGAACACTCACCCTTATGATAGTCTCTAATGTTGTATTTTACCTCTACTTATATATCAGTAACATATTTTAGCAATAAAAATCTCGAGGAAACGGAGAATAAAGGAACAGACGTCTGTAGAGTTCAAGCTAACGGTGTTTTTGTAGCAAGCAGATGCCATTCTCATTGCAAAAATCTTCAGACACTGATTTAACACAAAGCAAATCACAACCATTAGCAAAAGCTATTTTTTATGTAATCATATTAACACATACTCTGTTAGAATATAAGCTTTATAAACATTTTGCCTGGAAGTTTTTTCCAGACTGCGGGTTTTCACTGCAAAGGGATTTGCGATTCCATTTGAATGTTGGCAGCTTCCAGGTTCCAAACTACTAACCTAGAGACAGTGAAAATGACCCAGAATTATCCGGAACATCAACATTTACCTCAGATGTGTTGATAAATTAGTAAGAAAATACTTAAATTGCACTGTAATTACACTTAGCATCAAACTGCTAACACAGTGATAAGGAAAATGGCATAGAATCATCCGGAACATCAACATTTACCTCAGGTGTGTTGATAAATTAATAGGAAAAGACTTAAACTACATTGTAATTACATTTAGCATCAAAATGCTAACATAAATTAATAAGAAAATGTTTGATTTACAATGTAATCACGCTTAGCATTCAAACTGCTAACACAGTGATAAGAGAAATGGCATAGAATCATCCGGAACCTCAGATGTGTTCTGCTGAACATCCATGCTTCATACAATATACTAAATTTGTTCTTTTTAGCAGATATGTCACTCTTCAAATAATTATCTGGGTACTTTATCATTGAAACGTTTCATTTTATGACTTCTTTTATATATTTAGTTTTAATTGTTCATGCTTCGTTGTCCTGGTCTTGGTGTGTTATCACCATTAGCAGTTTACACCTCAGTGCATTTCTGAAAGGCTCTCACTTTATCGAGTGTGGAATATCAATATTTTTCCTCTCAGAGGTGTGTATTCATGCCGGCGTATGGTAATGTGGCCTTAAAGAGAAGCATGGCGTTGTGTGTTAGCGCGTTTACAGAGCTCATTTCTCATTCTCACTGCCCTGCTGCATTCCCCTCGTCTCCGCTCTGACCCACTCGCGTTGACGTGTGAAAACCGTCACCATCGCCCGGAGCTACCCCTTCTACCCCCACTACCCCCTCGATTTCTGAATGTTCTCTCACAGGCTCGGGGTAAAGATTGGGAAAATGTACAACTCTCCAAGTCTGGAGTTCAACTTTTAATTACATCTTAATGATATAAACTCTTAACAGAACATTTTTATAGAATATATCTTTATATATATATATATATATTCAATACATTTTAGAGTTTACTAAAAACTGTTGGGTTGACTGTGGAAAAAGGAACTGTTAACATTTGCTACATTCGAAACCCTTCACATTCATCACATTTATGAGAAATTTCCATACAAATTTCCCACTTTTGACTAATTCAACACCTCATAACTCCACATTTTTTTCATCCGATGACTTCAGATGACTCCATTTTGACGTTTCTCAAATAGAAAAGAAGCCACTAAAGTCATGCTAAGCGTAATTACAGTGTAGTCTACGTATTTTAATAAGATAACTGAGGTAAATGGTTCGCGGTCATTTCTACTCTCACTGTATTAGCGGTTTAAATTGGAATCACAGACTAATTTAAATATTTTCTTATTAATTTATCAACAGATCTGAGGTAAATTTTGAGTTTACGGATGATTTTATCTCATTTCTTTTTGTCACTGCGTTAGCAGTTGGTGCTAAATGTAGTTGCAGTCTAATTTAAATATTTTCTCATTAATTTTTCAACACATCTGAGGTAAATGATGATGTTCTAGATAGTTCAGTGTCATTTTACATGGTCACTGTGCTAGCGGATTGATGCTAAGTATAATTACAGATTAATTCAAGTGTTTTCTTAAACATTCATCAACACATATGAGGTAAATATTGACATTACGGCTGGTTCTGTGTCATTTCCGTGTTCATTGTATTAGTGTATTGTATTTAAATTAAACATTCTCTCATTAATTTATAAACACAACGGATGTTCTGGATGATTCTATTTAATTTCTACTTTTCTACTGTAAAAAGTAGACTACTGTATTATTGGGTGGATGTTAAATGTAAATGCAATGGAATTTAAGTATTTTCTTCTTAATTTTTCAACACATCTGAGGTAAATGTTGATGTTCCAGATAGTTCTGTGTCTTTTCCATGGTTACTGTGGTAGTGGTTTGATGCTAGTCTAATTACAGTGTAATTTAAGTATTTTCCTATTAATTTATCAACATATCTGAGGTCAATTTTGATGATCTGAATGATTGTATATAATTTCAATCATTGCTGTGTTAGTGCTTCGATGCTAAGTCTAATTACAGTATTTTTCAACACATCTGAGATAAATGTTGACTTTTCAGGTGGTTCTGTGTCATTTTCGTGTTAGCGCTTTGATAAGTATAATTACACTGTAATTTAACTTTTTTTTTTGTAATTAAATGTTGACTTTCCGCGTGAGTCTGTTTCATTTTCATGTGCTGCCATTAGCATTTAATGCTTAGTGCAAGTACAGTGTAATTTAAGTGGTTTTGAAATTAATTTATCAACACATCTGAGGGAATTGTTGACTTTATGGATGATCTTATTTCATTTATTGTCACTGTGTTAGCAGTTGGTGCTATATGTCGTTACAGTCTAATTTAAATATTTTCTTATTCATTTATCAACACATCTGAGGTAAATGTTGATGTTCTGGATGATTCTATATAATTTCTACTTTTACTATATTACTGGTTTGGTGCTAAGTGTAATTACAGTGTAATTTAAAGTATCTTCTTCTTAATTTATGAACATATCTGAGGACAATTTTGACGATCTGAATGATTTTATATAATTTCTACAATCTCTGTGTATTTAAATGGTTTTAAAAGGTTTTTAAATTAATTTATCAACACATTGAAGGGAAATATTGATGTTTATAAAGCAGTAATAAATAATTGCAGAAAAAGAAGGCAATAATAAAAAAAAAGATGTGTTTAGTTGTTCCAATAATATTAGCTAGGTAGTTATTTTCTGCAATTTTATTGTTACACTGCTAGCATACATATTTAATAGCAACCCAGCTAGCTTTATAGTTAATAAATATATGTTGGACATGAGTGTAGAATCAGTGCAAGGCAAAAACCTAACATGAATATGGTTTTGTCTAGCACGATTTTAAAAACGTTCATCACATATAACATCACACACCCTGCTTCCTGTGAGGTGATATGATCAATAATACTTATCTAGCTAGCATTATTTCAGGTTAGCTAACGCCAGTTAATTGTGTTGTGTATTTAAAGCTAGCACCTTGACCTGAAGAAGTCAGAAAGGCTAATGGTGGTTAATTTGTGAGTTCATCTGTGATGGTTTGAATTGAAATGAAGCTCCTCCACTATCTCCTGTCATTCTGCAATATCTATATGTCTTATTATATATTTTCTTGAAGTCCTTGTCCTTTTATTTCACCTCTTTGAGCTTCTTCATTGGAACCTTATTCTTCTAGTCTCCACAGGAGTGTGTAAAACACTCCAGGATCGGCTTGACCTTCTGATTTAATGGCTGTTCATTTGCATTTTCTATGGACTCTCTAATGAGCCAATCAGAGTGGCCAGGTCATTAGAGAAAGGACGAGAGAGGTGATTAATTAATGAATTGCTGCTGTTTTGTTAATGAGTTACTTTTCCAATTAGCTGATCTTAAAGAAAAAACATGTCAGGAGGTTATTCAGGACTCAGTAATCATCAGGAAGGTAAATGATGATAATGATAAATTCTAGTCACTGTAGCTGTTAGTACTGCGAGCAGGAGGTCCATGATAGCATTTTTTTTTACACTTATGTGACATTGTAGAGCAGCCAGTAGGAACGCAGTGGGTGTGTCCGTTTGTCTTTCCTTTTTTTTTTCACTTTAGCAACCTTTCTACCCATAGAAAAGGAGCACATTGACCCTCTGTCTAACCCTCCTGCCTCCAAATTTCCACTCATTAGTGAAGCTTTTTTAAAACATTAATTCCTGTAAAGGAAGGAGGGAATTATGGACGTCTCATTACCTCTATTTAATAAGAGCGCTTACCTAATTACCGCTTTAGGAGAACTCATGTGTCATTTGTGTCTCGGGTTATTATTACTGATGGCTTTTTCAGCCACGGGGAAATGAATGTTTATTAAATATGGATCATCGTAGGCTGAAAACTAATCCCTCATTAACCTGCATTTATTGGCACATAGAGATGTATGGATTATAGTGATTCTCATAAACTCTGTTCTCTAGCTACAGATAACATCCTTATCTTTTCTCAGAAGATATAAGGTTGCATGCACACACACACACACACACTATATTAAACCCTTGTTTCTAGACTGGAAAGCTCTTCACACTACACTCTTGTTACTTGTGAATAAGCCTAACCCCAGCAGCCAGAGAGTCGGAGTGTGTTTAACACTGTCTTGGTGTGTGTTTGGATTTGTTTTTTTCTCGTTATAGACTGATAGAGAGACAGACACACTCGCCCACCATTTTATTAGGAACACCTGCACACCAACACAGCTTCAGTTCACAATGGGGAAAAAATCTCATCCGTTTCAGTGACAATATTTTCAGAAATTGTTGACATGGCATTCTGTCGATTTTACACTGAATGGTGCAGAAAACAAAAAAACACCCAGTTAGAGTCAGTTCTGTGGGAGGAAACGCTTTGAGATTGATGAGAGGAGACTTATTCGAGCTGACAGGAAGTTTACAGGTATCTCTCTTTACAGCCACACCGAGCAGAAAAGTATCTCCGAGTGTCTAATAGGAGCATAATAAGAACAGAACAGTGCATCAGGTCCCACTTCTGTCGGCTAAGAACTGAGACTACAGAGGGCACAGACTCACACAAACTGGACAGCTGAAGACTGGAGAAAGACCAGGCAATGCTTGAAAGTTAAGAAATAACACACACCAGCACATGCTGTTATAGGAAAGTAATTAAAGAGGAATATTTCCATGTCCCCAAATGGTAGGAACATTACGTAAAGAAACTCCTGTGTCCTGAAAAATTTAGGGTTTTAACCTCCTACTGTTACGAAGTGCTGAAACTGGAGACTCCTTCCATGTGAACTAAGTCTCTGGTCATTTTTACCTAACTTTTCCTGTGGACATGCCTCTGTGAATGAGCGGTTACTATAGTAACAGTGATGTATTATTGTCTTCCTGTCAGTGCAGCCGTCGGAGAAAATGAACCCTCAGAGAATCCAGAATTCGGCGGCGTTTTAAGACCAAACCGTTTATGACATACTGTCACTCTGCTGCATGCTCATCTGAATAAGTGCTTTAAATAGTTTTCACTTGGATGGAGATGTTTTTGTAAATTACCGGGTAAAACTTGTGTTCTCCTTGTAGACATGTTCATATCCGTGTCTCACTCGGTCCTCACTCCTCACCCTCATCATTATCATTCATTAATGCCATGTGTCGAAGCTGGACGACGTTTCTTCATCTGCGTGTTCCCGCTGACTAAAATCCATCACAGAGTGTTACTGTCAACTTTTAATGTGTGTGTGTGTGTGTGTGTGTGTGTGTGACTATACGCTTCATAACTGCTGGCATTGATTCATTAATGTTTAAAGGCTGAAACTTGACAGCAAAGCTTTTTATTAGCTTTCACTCCTGCTACCCATTGGCAGAAATACCGTGTTTCTGTACCTGGTTTAGCATATTAGCATGTGGGATGCAAGCAAGATGAGTTACTTTCTTTTGGTGTAAATCAATCAATTAATATATTATATCTGAAAGGACCAAATCAACCAAATTGCTAGAAATGTGATAGCTAGCCCGGCTAACGTCAGGTGTATTAGTTAAAATGAATATTAAATTATAAAAATGAACCACAACACCTTAATGCAGAAAATCTATTCAGAGACGCTAATCAGATTAATCAGTTTTTTTTAATAGCTAGCCATGTAAACAAATAGCTAGTAACCATTTTTGCTAACTTAAACATGACATATTTATCTCATCAGTCAGATTTAATAGAATATTTTTCCCTTCAGTTCTTTTCAGAAATCCTTTTCAGAATTTTTTTTTAAAGTGTAACATACAGTTACATAAGTGAAGAAGTGCTAATATATTAATAAAGCTTTAAAGCAGCATTTTATTTAATATTTAATTCCCTGGATGGAAGGATGATGTCTCTGTAATCTGGAATGTTTATATAAATGCCATAAATATAACTGGGACACACAGGATACAGGGATTAGCAGTGCTAGCATATGATTCGACACACACACACACACACACACACACACACACACACACACACACATTGATCCATCTCACACACGATTAAGTTGATCTGTGTTGGACTGAGATTCTAAAAATGATCCATTAATCTTTAACAAATAAAATAAATAATAATTTACAGTTATGTCATATAAGTCTGTGATATATTAACACATATTAGTGTGTGTGTGTGTGTTATATATTAGTGTGTGTGTATTATATTATAGTGTGTGTGTGTTATATATTAGTGTGTGTGTGTGTGTTATATATTAGTGTGTGTGTATTATATTATAGTGTGTGTGTGTTATATATTAGTGTGTGTGTGTGTGTTATATATTAGTGTGTGTGTATTATATTATAGTGTGTGTGTGTTATATATTAGTGTGTGTGTGTGTGTGTGTGTTATATATTAGTGTGTGTGTGTTATATATTAGTGTGTGTGTGTGTGTTATATATTAGTGTGTGTGTATTATATTATAGTGTGTGTGTGTTATATATTAGTGTGTGTGTGTGTGTTATATATTAGTGTGTGTGTATTATATTATAGTGTGTGTGTGTTATATATTAGTGTGTGTGTGTGTGTGTGTGTTATATATTAGTGTGTGTGTGTTATATATTAGTGTGTGTGTGTGTTATATATTAGTGTGTGTGTGTGTGTGTGTTATATATTAGTGTGTGTGTGTTATATATTAGTGTGTGTGTGTTATATATTAATGTGTGTGTGTCATATATTAGTGTGTGTGTGTGTTATATTAGTGTGTGTGTTATATATTAATGTGTGTGTTATATATTAGTGTGTGTTGTATATTAGTGTGTGTGTGTGTGTTATATATTAGTGTGTGTGTGTGTGTGTGTGTTATATATTAGTGTGTGTGTGTTATATATTAGTGTGTGTGTGTTATATATTAGTGTGTGTGTGTGTGTTATATATTAGTGTGTGTGTGTGTGTGTGTTATATATTAGTGTGTGTGTGTTATATATTAGTGTGTGTGTGTTATATATTAGTGTGTGTGTGTGTTATATTAGTGTGTGTGTTATATATTAATGTGTGTGTTATATATTAGTGTGTGTGTGTCATATATTAGTGTGTGTGTGTGTTATATTAGTGTGTGTGTCATATATTAGTGTGTGTTGTATATTAGTGTGTGTGTGTGTGTTATATATTAGTGTGTGTGTGTGTGTGTGTGTTATATATTAGTGTGTGTGTGTTATATATTAGTGTGTGTGTGTTATATATTAGTGTGTGTGTGTGTGTTATATATTAGTGTGTGTGTGTGTGTGTGTTATATATTAGTGTGTGTGTGTTATATATTAGTGTGTGTGTGTTATATATTAGTGTGTGTGTGTGTTATATTAGTGTGTGTGTTATATATTAATGTGTGTGTTATATATTAGTGTGTGTGTGTCATATATTAGTGTGTGTGTGTGTTATATTAGTGTGTGTGTCATATATTAGTGTGTGTGTTATATATTAGTGTGTGTGTGTGTGTTATATATTAGTGTGTGTGTGTGTGTGTGTTATATATTAGTGTGTGTGTGTTATATATTAGTGTGTGTGTGTTATATATTAGTGTGTGTGTGTTATATTAGTGTGTGTGTTATATATTAATGTGTGTGTTATATATTAGTGTGTGTGTGTCATATATTAGTGTGTGTGTGTGTGTGTGTTATATATTAGTGTGTGTGTGTTATATATTAGTGTGTGTGTGTTATATATTAGTGTGTGTGTGTGTGTTATATATTAGTGTGTGTGTGTGTGTGTGTTATATATTAGTGTGTGTGTGTTATATATTAGTGTGTGTGTGTTATATATTAGTGTGTGTGTGTGTTATATTAGTGTGTGTGTTATATATTAATGTGTGTGTTATATATTAGTGTGTGTGTGTCATATATTAGTGTGTGTGTGTGTTATATTAGTGTGTGTGTCATATATTAGTGTGTGTTGTATATTAGTGTGTGTGTGTGTGTTATATATTAGTGTGTGTGTGTGTGTGTGTGTTATATATTAGTGTGTGTGTGTTATATATTAGTGTGTGTGTGTTATATATTAGTGTGTGTGTGTGTGTTATATATTAGTGTGTGTGTGTGTGTGTGTTATATATTAGTGTGTGTGTGTTATATATTAGTGTGTGTGTGTTATATATTAGTGTGTGTGTGTGTTATATTAGTGTGTGTGTTATATATTAATGTGTGTGTTATATATTAGTGTGTGTGTGTCATATATTAGTGTGTGTGTGTGTTATATTAGTGTGTGTGTCATATATTAGTGTGTGTGTTATATATTAGTGTGTGTGTGTGTGTTATATATTAGTGTGTGTGTGTGTGTGTGTTATATATTAGTGTGTGTGTGTTATATATTAGTGTGTGTGTGTTATATATTAGTGTGTGTGTGTTATATTAGTGTGTGTGTTATATATTAATGTGTGTGTTATATATTAGTGTGTGTGTGTCATATATTAGTGTGTGTGTGTTATATTAGTGTGTGTGTCATATATTAGTGTGTGTGTGTGTGTTATATATTAGTGTGTGTGTGTTATATTAGTGTGTGTGTTATATATTAATGTGTGTGTTATATATTAGTGTGTGTGTGTCATATATTAGTGTGTGTGTGTTATATTAGTGTGTGTGTCATATATTAGTGTGTGTGTGTGTGTTATATATTAGTGTGTGTGTGTTATATATTAGTGTGTGTGTGTGTGTTATATTAGTGTGTGTTATATATTAGTGTGTGTGTGTGTTATATTAGTGTGTGTTATATATTTGTGTGTGTGTGTTATATATTAGTGTGTGTGTGTGTTATATTAGTGTGTGTGTGTGTGTTATATTAGTGTGTGTTATATATTTGTGTGTGTGTTATATATTAGTGTGTGTGTGTTATATTAGTGTGTGTGTGTGTGTGTTATATATTAGTGTGTGTGTGTGTTATATTAGTGTGTGTGTTATATATTAGTGTGTGTGTGTTATATTAGTGTGTGTGTGTGTGTGTTATATATTAGTGTGTGTGTGTCATATATTAGTGTGTGTGTGTGTTATATTAGTGTGTGTTATATATTTGTGTGTGTGTGTTATATATTAGTGTGTGTGTGTGTTATATTAGTGTGTGTGTGTGTGTTATATATTAGTGTGTGTGTGTTATATATTAGTGTGTGTGTGTTATATATTAGTGTGTGTGTGTTATATATTAGTGTGTGTGTTATATATTAGTGTGTGTGTGTGTGTTATATATTAGTGTGTGTGTGTGTGTGTGTGTGTGTTATATATTAGTGTGTGTGTGTTATATATTAGTGTGTGTGTGTGTTATATTAGTGTGTGTGTGTGTTATATTAGTGTGTGTGTGTGTTATATATTAGTGTGTGTGTGTTATATATTAGTGTGTGTTATATATTAGTGTGTGTGTTATATATTAGTGTGTGTGTGTGTTATATATTAGTGTGTGTGTGTGTGTTATATATTAGTGTGTGTGTGTGTTATATATTAGTGTGTGTGTGTGTGTGTTATATATTAGTGTGTGTGTGTGTGTGTTATATATTAGTGTGTGTGTGTGTGTGTGTGTTATATATTAGTGTGTGTATATATTGTGTGTGTGTGTGTTATATATTAGTGTGTGTGTGTGTGTGTTATATATTAGTGTGTGTGTGTGTGTGTGTGTGTTATATATTAGTGTGTGTGTGTGTGTGTGTTATATATTAGTGTGTGTGTGTTATATATTAGTGTGTGTGTGTGTGTGTGTTATATATTAGTGTGTGTGTGTGTGTGTGTTATATATTAGTGTGTGTGTGTTATATATTAGTGTGTGTGTGTGTTATATATTAGTGTGTGTGTGTGTTATATATTAGTGTGTGTGTGTGTTATATATTAGTGTGTGTGTGTTATATATTAGTGTGTGTGTGTGTGTGTTATATATTAGTGTGTGTGTGTGTGTGTGTTATATATTAGTGTGTGTGTTATATATTAGTGTGTGTGTGTGTGTGTTATATATTAGTGTGTGTGTGTGTGTTATATATTTGTGTGTGTGTGTTATATATTTGTGTGTGTGTGTTATATATTAGTGTGTGTGTGTTATATATTAGTGTGTGTGTGTGTTATATATTAGTGTGTGTGTGTTATATATTAGTGTGTGTGTGTTATATATTAGTGTGTGTGTGTGTTATATATTAGTGTGTGTGTGTTATATATTAGTGTGTGTGTGTTATATATTAGTGTGTGTGTGTGTGTTATATATTAGTGTGTGTGTGTTATATATTAGTGTGTGTGTGTTATATATTAGTGTGTGTGTGTGTTATATATTAGTGTGTGTGTGTTATATATTAGTGTGTGTGTGTGTTATATATTAGTGTGTGTGTTATATATTAGTGTGTGTGTGTGTGTTATATATTAGTGGGTGTGTGTGTTATATATTAGTGTGTGTGTGTGTTATATTAGTGTGTGTGTGTTATATATTAGTGTGTGTGTGTAATATATTAGTGTGTGTGTGTTATATATTAGTGTGTGTGTGTTAAATATTAGTGTGTGTGTGTTAAATATTAGTGTGTGTGTTATATATTAGTGTGTGTGTGTGTTATATATTAGTGTGTGTGTGTTATATATTAGTGTGTGTTATATATTAGTGTGTGTGTGTGTGTTATATATTAGTGTGTGTGTGTGTGTTATATATTAGTGTGTGTGTGTGTTATATATTAGTGTGTTTGTCATATATTAGTGTGTGTGTTATATATTAGTGTGTGTGTGTTATATATTAGTGTGTTTGTCATATATTAGTGTGTGTGTTATATATTTGTGTGTGTGTGTGTGTTATATATTAGTGTGTGTGTTATATATTAGTGTGTGTGTGTGTTATATATTAGTGTGTGTGTTTTATATATTAGTGTGTGTGTGTGTGTGTGTTATATAGTAGTGTGTGTGTTATATATTAGTGTGTGTGTTATATATTAGTGTGTGTGTGTTATATATTAGTGTGTGTGTGTGTGTGTGTGTTATATAGTAGTGTGTGTGTTATATATTAGTGTGTGTGTGTGTGTGTGTTATATATTAGTGTGTGTGTTATATATTAGTGTGTGTGTTATATATTAGTGTGTGTGTGTTATATATTAGTGTGTGTGTGTGTGTGATATATTAGTGTGTGTGTTATATATTTGTGTGTGTGTTATATATTTGTGTGTGTGTGTTATATATTTGTGTGTGTGTGATTTATATTTGTGTGTGTGTGTTATATATTAGTGTGTGTGTGTGTGATATATTTGTGTGTGTGTGTTATATATTAGTGTGTGTGTGTGTGTGTGTGTTATATAAAACAGTATTGAATTTGGCTAGCTCGGGCTGCAAAGTAACTCTTTTTGAAGGAATCACTAAGCTGAACCAGTCACTTAGGTGAACTAGTTAGGTTATGATGGATGAATGAATCAATGATCTGAACTAATTACTAACTTGAATCAGTCACTTAAGTTATTAAGGTGAACAAATCTATTCACTGAGTCAGTGTTTGAATCAGTGACTCTTTTTGCTCATAACTGTGATTTGTTCTCGTTCTGTTGAATGAGTCAGTGTTTGAATCAGTGAATCTTTTTGCTCATGTCTGTGATTCCTTCTTGTTCTATTAAATGATGAGTCTTTGTTTGAATCAGTGACTCTTTTTGCTCATGTCTGTGATTCGTTCTCATCTTTTTTAATGAGTCAGTGTTTGAATCTGTGAATCTTTTGCTCATGACTGTGATTCGTTCTTGTTTTGTTTAATGGGTCAGTGTTTGAATCAGTGAATCTTTTCGCTCATGACTGATTTGCTCTTGTCTCATTCAGTGAGTCAGTTTTTGAATCAGTAAATCTTATTGCTCATGAATATGATTTGCTGTCATCTTGTTTAATTGGTCTTATTTTAAATTACTGAATCTTTTTAGTCATGACCTTGATCCACTTCCCACTCATTCAACGAGTCTTTGTTTGAATCAGTGAATCTTTTTGCTCATGACTGTGATTCGCTCCTGTCTCATTCAGTGAGTCAGTTTTAAAATCAGTGAATGAAGTGCTCAGGAATCGCTTTTTCTCAATCAGTGAAACTTTTTTGCTCTTGACTGATTCACTCCTCTTCATTTGAGTCAGTGAGTTAGCGTAGCTGTGTGTTGTCTGCTGCAGGACGAACAAATCACTGCATTCATCTGAATGAATCACTTAACCTGCAGAATGTAAATGTGTGAATATTCCAGTGTAGGTACATATATGGAGAGAGAGTCCACTTTTAAACACGGTTCAGCGCTCTCTCTGAAAAGTCGCACGCTCGGTGCTTATCCGTCAGTTTAAAAGCGAGCTGCACATGGTTAGCATTAGCACATCTGAAATAGCTCTGAAATACTGCAGGAGATGAGGACAAGCAACAGAGGGGGTGTATTTTTGGTGATATAATTACACAGTCAAGCTAGAACTAGCATGCTAGTTATGGTTAGCGACTGCACAGCTCTGTTAGCATCAGGTTGACTTCATCCTCATTTGTTTTGTTTTTTTGGCTTTTAACCTGAAGTTAGCTAGAGGCAATTCTCCAACGAAATGCAAAAAAAAAAACCAGGAAAGAAAAACATATACTGCATATTAAAAGCTCTTATATAACAGATCAAAACGCTCCATTTTTGTCAATTAGAGGGAAAGAAGCGGTGCGGCAACACGACATGTTTCCATACGAGCCGATTTGGCCGAGGAAAAGCTGTAATTACGGCTCTGAATGGAGCTTTAAGTCAGAATGTGGTTTGGCGAATGTTTCCAAGGGACAAGCAGTCTTGTGGTTTGTGGTTTTTTGTCATCAAATGCAAATTGCACAGTCGAGAAGGAGAGAAAAAAAAAAAAGGAGTGAGGAGCTTCCAGGATCCCGCTTGGCTCCAGCGCTCATGTCAAAAATCCACTGTTTTTTTTTTCAACTTAAAATGGAAGAGACTGATTCAAGAAGTGTGAAGTCCAGCAGCAGCAGCAGCAGGACATGGACTGTGAGGCAGCCTCGTTATCAGAGACTTTAAAATGACCTGAGGCAGAAAATTCTAACTGCAGAGGAGACTTTGTGTGTTTTTGTGGCTGAAAAACTTTTCCACAACAGCAGGGTTTTAAGAGATTTCTTTATTAACGTTTTTAATTTACAAATAAGTAAAAAAAAAAAGATATATATATATATATATATATATATATATATATATATATATATATATATATATATATATTAAAATTTGTAAATAAGTAAAAAAAAATATTGTTTTAATTTTAATGTTTTTAAAAAATAATTTTTAATTTGCAAATAGGAAAAAAAAAACATTTTTATTTTACAAATAAATAAAAAAATAAATAAAATTAAAGCTGTTTTGTTTCATTTTTTGACCATTTTAAAATTTATTTCATACATATAAACATTTTTAGCTTAATATTAATATTTAATGTTAATATAAGGATGTTTTGTGCTGTGTTCATTTCAGTTCAATTTAATATTTCATTTTGTTAAAAAATTAAAACAAACTGTATTTTTTAAAAGCTTAATTTGATTTTCAAAAAAATTAATTTTAAATATTTTACTACATTATTTTACTAAACTGCAAATGATGAAACACACTTTGTTTTTTGTTTTTTAATGATTTATATAATTTAGCTTGCTAATTCCTGCTTAGCATCACCACAGCTTGCTAATTGACTAGCATGCTAATGAACCAGTAAGGAGTGTAACAATGTGACAGGAAGTGGATCAGCAGAGATTCTTTTTTTTAATAAAGGGTTTGGTGATGTAGTGAAATCAGTTACAGATCCTTCACATCTCACTGTGTGTGTGTGTGTGTGTGTGTGTGTGTGTGTGTGAGACATCTTCATTAAAAACACTGCAGGTTTTCTTTACGTCACTACAGAGAGCTGAAATATTACATTATATTATAATATTATATCATGAGATACATTTACACACATACACACTCATACACAAATATACACACACACACATACACACACTCATATACACACACACACACATACACACACTCATATACACAAATATACACATACACACACTCATATACACACACATACACACACTCATATACACAAATATACACATACACACACTCATATACACACACACACATACACACACTCATATACACACACACACACACTCATATACACACACACACATACACACACTCATATACACACACACATACACTCATATACACACACACACATACACACACTCATATACACAAATATACACATACACACACTCATATAGACACACACATACACTCATATACACACACACACATACACACACTCATATACACAAATATACACATACACTCATATACACATACACACTCTCATATACACAAATATACACATACACACACTCATATACACACACACATACACACACTCATACACACACACATACACACACTCATATACACAAATATACACATACACACACTCATATACACACACACATACACACACTCATATACACACACATACACACACTCATATACACACACACATACACTCATATACACACACACACATACACACACTCATATACACAAATATACACATACACACACTCATATACACACACACATACACACACTCATACACAAATATACACATACACACACTCATATAGACACACACATACACTCATATACACACACACACATACACACACTCATATACACACACACATACACTCATATACACACACACATACACACTCTCATATACACAAATATACACATACACACACTCATATACACACACACACTCATATACACACACACACATACACACTCTCATATACACAAATATACACATACACACACTCATATACACACACACATACACACACTCATATACACACACACATACACACACTCATATACACAAATATACACATACACACACTCATATACACAAATATACACACACATACACACACTCATATACACAAATATACACACACATACACACACTCATATACACAAATATACACACACACATACACACACTCATATACACAAATATACACACACATACACACACTCATATACACAAATATACACACACATACACACTCATATACACAAATATATACACACACATACACACACTCATATACACAAATATACACACACACATACACACACTCATATACACAAATATACACACACACATACACACACTCATATACACAAATATACACATACACACACTCATACACACAAATATACACACACATACACACACTCATATACACAAATATACACACACATACACACACTCATATACACAAATATATACACACACATATACACACTCATATACACAAATATACACACACATACACACACTCATATACACAAATATATACACACACATATACACACTCATATACACAAATATACACACACATACACACACTCATATACACAAATATACACACACACATACACACACTCATATACACAAATATACACACACATACACACACTCATATACACAAATATACACACACATACACACTCATATACACAAATATATACACACACATACACACACTCATATACACAAATATACACACACACATACACACACTCATATACACAAATATACACACACACATACACACACTCATATACACAAATATACACATACACACACTCATACACACAAATATACACACACATACACACACTCATATACACAAATATACACACACATACACACACTCATATACACAAATATATACACACACATATACACACTCATATACACAAATATACACACACATACACACACTCATATACACAAATATACACACACACATACACACTCATATACACAAATATACACACACATACACACACTCATATACACACACACATACACACACTCATATACACAAATATACACATACACACACTCATATACACAAATATACACACACATACACACACTCATATACACAAATATACACACACATACACACACTCATATACACAAATATACACACACACATACACACACTCATATACACAAATATACACATACACACATTCATATACACAAATATACACACACATACACACACTCATATACACAAATATACACACACATACACACACTCATATACACAAATATACACACACACACACACTCATATACACAAATATATACACACACATACACACACTCATATACACAAATATACACACACACATACACACACTCATATACACAAATATACACACACACATACACACACTCATATACACAAATATACACATACACACACTCATACACACAAATATACACACACATACACACACTCATACACACAAATATATACACACACATATACACACTCATATACACAAATATACACACACATACACACACTCATATACACAAATATACACACACACATACACACTCATATACACAAATATACACACACATACACACACTCATATACACACACACATACACACACTCATATACACACACACATACACACACTCATATACACAAATATACACACACATACAATCATATACACAAATATATACACACATACAATCATATACACAAATATACACACACATACACACACTCATATACACAAATATACACACACATACACACACTCATATACACAAATATACACACACATACACACACTCATATACACAAATATACACACACATACACACACTCATATACACACACACATACACACACTCATATACACAAATATACACATACACACACTCATATACACAAATATACACACACTCATATACACAAATATACACACACATACACACACTCATATACACAAATATACACATACACACACTCATATACACAAATATACACACACATACACACACTCATATACACAAATATACACACACATACACACACTCATATACACAAATATACACACACATACACACACTCATATACACAAATATATACACACACATACACACACTCATATACACAAATATACACACACACATACACACACTCATATACACAAATATACACACACACATACACACACTCATATACACAAATATACACATACACACACTCATACACACAAATATACACACACATACCCACACTCATATACACAAATATACACACACATACACACACTCATATACACAAATATATACACACACATATACACACTCATATACACAAATATACACACACATACACACACTCATATACACAAATATACACACACACATACACACTCATATACACAAATATACACACACATACACACACTCATATACACAAATATACACACACACATACAATCATATACACAAATATACACACACACATACACTCATATACACAAATATACACACACACATACACTCATACACAAATATACACACATACACACACTCATATACACAAATATACACACACACACATACACACACTCATACACACATATACACACACACTCATATACACAAATATACACACACACACATACACACACTCATATACACAAATGTACACACATAAACACACTCATATACACAAATACACACACACATACACACACTCATATACACAAATATACACACACACACACACACTCATATACACAAATACACACACACACATACACACACTCATATACACAAATATACACACACATACACACACTCATATACACAAATATACACACACATACACACACTCATATACACAAATATACACACACATACACACACTCATATACACAAATATACACACACATACACACACTCATATACACAAATATACACACACATACAATCATATACACAAATGTACACACACATACACACACTCATATACACAAATATACACACACACTCATATACACAAATATACACACACATACACACTCATACACAAATATACACACACACATACACACACTCATATACACAAATATACACACACATACACACTCATACACAAATATACACACACACATACACTCATATACACAAATATACACACACACATACACTCATATACACAAATATACACACACATATACACTCATATACACACACACACATACACACACTCATATACACAAATATACACACACATACACACACTCATATACACAAATATACACACACACATACACACACTCATATACACAAATATACACACACATACACACACTCATATACACAAATATACACACACATACACACACTCATATACACAAATATACACACACACATACACTCATATACACAAATATACACACACACATACACTCATATACACAAATATACACACACATACACACTCATACACAAATATACACACACACATACACACACTCATACACAAATATACACACACACATACACACACTCATATACACACACATACACACACTCATACACACATATACACACACACTCATATACACAAATATACACACACATACACACACTCATATACACACACACACATACACACACTCTTATACACAAATGTACACACATACACACACTCATATACACAAATATATACACACACACACATTCATACACAAATATACACACACATACACTCATACACACACTCTTATACACACACATTCATACACAAATATACACACACTCATACACACACACACTCATATACACAAATACACACACACATACACACACTCATATACACAAATATACACACACTCATATACACAAATATACACACACATACACACACTCATACACACACACACTCATATACACAAATACACACACACATACACACACTCATATACACAAATATACACACACTCATATACACAAATATACACACACATACAATCATATACACAAATGTACACACACATACACACACTCATATACACAAATATACACACACATACACACACTCATACACAAATATACACACACATACAATCATATACACAAATATACACACACATACACACACTCATATACACAAATATACACACACATACACACACTCATATACACAAATATACACACACATACAATCATATACACAAATATACACACACACATACACACACTCATATACACAAATATACACACACATACACACACTCATATACACAAATATACACACACACATACACACACTCATATACACAAATATACACACACACATACACTCATATACACAAATATACACACACACATACACACACTCATATACACAAATATACACACACATACACACACTCATATACACAAATATACACACACACATACACACACTCATATACACAAATATACACACACACATACACACACTCATATACACAAATATACACACACATACACACACTCATATACACAAATATACACACATACACACACTCATACACAAATATACACACACATACACACACTCATATACACAAATATACACACACATACAATCATATACACAAATGTACACACACATACACACACTCATATACACAAATGTACACACACATACACACACTCATATACACAAATATACACACACATACACACACTCATATACACAAATATACACACACATACACACACTCATATACACAAATATACACACACACATACACTCATATACACAAATATATACACACACACACACACACACTTATATACACACACACACACACACACACACTTATATACACACACACACACACACACTATAATCAGTGAGTGTTTTCCTCCTCCTTTGTGATCGATATTTACTTCAGAAAGGAAAGAAGAAGAAAGAAGCTAAAAATAAACACCAGAGAAACTGTTTGGGAAAATGACAGGCCTGAAAACACAGAGAAATTTACAGTGACTGAACACAGAGTGGTGTGTGTGTGTGTGTGTGTGTGAGAGAGAGGGGGAGAGAGAGAGAGAGAGAGAGAGAGAGAGAGAGAGATGTAGTATGTAGTCATATGTAGAGATGTGTAGTGATTTGGGACGCGGCCCAGTGTGATGATGTCCAGCAGAACTGCAGCAGAACACACTTTATTTCTCTCTCTCTCTCTCTCTCTCTCTCTCTCTCTCTCTCCTTCTCTCCTTCTCTCTATCTCTCTCTCTCTCTCTCTCTCTCACTTCAGTTTAAGTGCTTTTCTTTCTTTCTTTCTTTCTTTCTTTCTTTCTTTCTTTCTTTCTTTCTTTCTCACTCTCTTTCTTTCTTTCTTTCTTCATTTATTTCTTTTCCTTTTGTTTATTTTGTGCTTGTCTCTCTTTTTCTTTCTTTCTTTCATTGGCTTTCGTTTGTTTCTTCTTATTTTTTTCTCTTTGTCTTTCTGTTTTTTTTGCTCCTCTTTATTGATCTATTTATTTTTTATCTGTTCATTTATCATTTTTCTTTTCTCCTCTTATGAACTTTTTTTTTAATTCATTTTTTTAATTTAACATTGTTTGTTTTTTATTCTTTCATTTGCTTGTTTTCTTACACTTTTCTTGTTTTTTTTTCTTTTATGCTCTTCTACTCTTTTATTTTGTTGTTGCTTTTTTTTTTTAAGTTTCTTTCCATGTTTTTTTTTCTTTTTTTCCCATTTTTTTCCAGTGTTTCTTTCCATCAGTGTGTGTTAGCGGTGTTGTGCTTGTACACGCAGGTTAGCCATGGTGCATTATGGGTAATATCCTGTCTATATGTGTATGGTGTGTATATATAGATGTCCCCGGCGCTGGACGTTGCTCCTCGGCGTGTTTGGACAGAATTGTGGAATATTCTATATTCGCTGCTCTGAACAGGTTTCTATCTGTTCCATGTTTACTCCTGGCTCCGTCCTGTTCCGTTTGTGGTTGTTTGCTGTTCACTGCCGTAAAAGTCCAGTAGCCCTGTGTGTGTGTGTGTGTGTGTGTGTGTGTGTGTGTGTTGCCACATTGACAGGACCAGAGAATACTGATGCCTTTAATACTCCACATGAACAGCATGTGGTTTCTGAGGACCAGACACACACACACACACACACATTCAGTCTGGTGTTTCTCAGAGCTTTATTTATTTATTTATTTATTTAATTTTTTGACAGGCTGCAGATTAATTAGGATCCTCATGAGACCTGATCACTTTGGGGGGAAAGTCTTTTAGTTTTTTCTTTAATTTTTTTTCCAGAAGAAAAGCTGCCAATCAAGCCGATAAAAAAGAACTGATGTGAAAAATTAATAAACAAAGAAATGCATTTTGGTACAAATAAAATATTTATCTGAAATCTTTAAAAAATGTTGAAATACATTTTAAAAAAAAACATATATGGCACATATGCAGAATAAAAAATATCACAAATATAAATATAAATAAAAATAATTTATTATTATTATATTATTATTATTTTTCAGGACAGATTGAAGTAACAGAATGAGGATGTGAATAAACACAAAGTTTCTCTAAATAAATGTTCATTAATAAGAACAACAGTGGTTTGTTAAAACTTTTATTTAATAATTATTCATTTGTTTACTGTAAACATGAGCGTGATGATGTGTGTTATAGGATCTCTGGAAGTGATGTTCAGATCCTCCAGCTTTAGCATCAGAAGGCGGTTTAATGTGGATAAGAGAATCAGTGATGATCTCACACTGTTCCTCTGAAACCACAGAACACCGCTCTATCCATCCTGGATCAGTTTCACTGCAGGATTCTCTCCCACTGTCTCTTCCTTCTTTCCTTCATTATTCTGCTGCAGCTAAACCTGAACTTCCTGCTGGTCCTACTGTCAGTGTTAAAACACTCACAACTGTGGTGGTGTTGTGATGATGTTCTGGATTTACAGTGTTACAGTGTTGTTACATTGGTAGGGTTTGTGTTGTCACAGTGTTATGTATTGTTGCGGTGTTGATGCAGTGTTTATACTCTGTGTTATGATGTTACGCTGGTGCTGTTTCAGTGCTTTTACATTTATTCAGGTTTTACATTTGTTCAGTCAGATTACAGGGCCACAGTGTTAGTGATGTTACAGTGTTGTTAAAGTTGTTGAAAACAGTGTTTTCACGGTGTTAGAATAGAATAGAATAGAATAGAATAGAATAGAATAGAATAGAATAGAATAGATGTTTATTGTCATTGTACCATGTTACATGTCCAACGAAATTTAAAAAGTGTCTAACAGTCAAAAAGTGCAGCAGTCATACATACAAACAAACCTTCAACAACTAAAATAAGTTAAGACAGCCCTTTCCCACACAATCACATTCATCATCTATTGCACATCCCATGTAAACAGTGTTTTTTGATTATTGAGTGCAGTTATGTTGGAATAAAAGCTGTTTTTTATTCTGTTTGTCTTGGCTCTGATTGTTCTGTATCAAAGTCAAAGTCAAAGAAGCTTTATTGTCACTTCAACCATATATACTGTAGCAGATGCAGTACACAGTGAAGTGAAACAACGTTCCTCCTGTTCCAGAGGTGCTACACAGAACACAGACAAAGTACAGGTGACGCGGACAAACATAGAGCTAAACTATCGCCGTCCTGACGGTAACAGTTAAAACAGATCATGTGCAGGGTGTGATGTGTCTTTAAGGATGATTTGGGCTTTCTTAATACAGTGTGATCTGTGTAGATCTTCCAGTGTTGGGAGCGGGCAACCGACGATCTTCTGGGGCATGTTTATGACCCTCTGGAGCACTTTCCTCTGAGCCACTGTGCAGCTGGTGAACCATACGTTGTTAGTGTTGTCAAAGTGTTAATGTTGTTAGTGTTGTTACAGTGTTGTTAATGTACAGTGTTGTCACAGTGTTACAGTTGTTACAATGTTGTTACAGTGTTAGGATTGTTACAAAAATGTCAGTGTTGTTAGGGTTTGTGTTGTTACAGTGTTAGTGATGCTCCATTTGCAGGGTTGTTAGTGTTTGTGTAGTTACAATGTTGTTACAGTGTTAGGGTTATTACAGTGTTGTTACAGTGTTAGGGTTATTACAGTGTTGTTACAGTGTTAGGGTTATTACAGTGTTGTTACAGTGTTAGGGTTGTTACAATGTTACAGTGTTAGGGCTGTTACAGGGTTGTTACAGTGTTAGGGCTGTTACAGGGTTGTTACAGTGTTAGGGTTGTTACAATGTTGTTACAGTGTTAGGGTTGTTACAGTGTTAGGGCTGTTACAGGGTTGTTACAGTGTTAGGGTTGTTACAATGTTGTTACAGTGTTAGGGCTGTTACAGGGTTGTTACAGTGTTAGGGCTGTTACAATGTTGTTACAGTGTTAGGGCTGTTACAATGTTGTTACAGTGTTAGGGCTGTTACAATGTTGTTACAGTGTTAGGGCTGTTACAGGGTTGTTACAGTGTTAGGGCTGTTACAGGGTTGTTACAGTGTTAGGGTTGTTACAATGTTGTTACAGTGTTAGGGTTGTTACAATGTTGTTACAGTGTTAGGGTTGTTACAGTGTTAGGGCTGTTACAGGGTTGTTACAGTGTTAGGGTTGTTACAATGTTGTTACAGTGTTAGGGCTGTTACAGGGTTGTTACAGTGTTAGGGCTGTTACAATGTTGTTACAGTGTTAGGGCTGTTACAATGTTGTTACAGTGTTAGGGCTGTTACAATGTTGTTACAGTGTTAGGGCTGTTACAGGGTTGTTACAGTGTTAGGGCTGTTACAGGGTTGTTACAGTGTTAGGGTTGTTACAATGTTGTTACAGTGTTAGGGTTGTTACAATGTTGTTACAGTGTTAGGGTTGTTACAGTGTTTGTGTAGTTACAATGTTGTTACAGTGTTACAGTGTTAGGGCTGTTACATGGTTGTTACAATGTTGTTACAGTGTTGTTACAGTGTTGTTACAGTGTTAGGGCTGTTACAGGGTTGTTACAATGTTGTTACAGTGTTGTTACAGTGTTGTTACAGTGTTAGGGTTGTTACAATGTTGTTACAGTGTTGTTACAGTGTTGTTACAGTGTTAGGGTTGTTAAAATGTTGTTACAGTGTTGTTACAGTGTTAGGGCTGTTACATGGTTGTTACAATGTTGTTACAGTGTTGTTACAGTGTTGTTACAGTGTTAGGGTTGTTACAATGTTGTTACAATGTTGTTACAGTGTTGTTACAGTGTTGTTACAGTGTTAGGGTTGTTAAAATGTTGTTACAGTGTTGTTAAGGTGTTACAATGATGTGACATTAGTGTTGGTAGGGTGATGGTTGTGTTATGGTGTGTAAGTTGTGTGTTTTCAGGTCTGAGTGTTTGTTGATGACAGGAACATAAATGAGAACGAGGAAAGTGACGTGTAAAATATAACGTATAGAGAAAATAATCTGTTGGATTTTTTTTACTTAATGTTAAAATGTCCAAAAGTTAAAATGGTACAGAATTGATTCAATTCGACTCAATTCAGTTTTATTTGTATATCACTTTTAACTGATCGTGTCTTATCACTGTCTTCATCACAGAAAGTTCTGCAGATTAGCATTTAAAGCCATGTGAGAGAATTTGATGTCTTGACAAATGCCTAAATATTTAAAAGTGTTCTTATCATAAGTAAATAATCCCCCTGATCAATCTCCAAACATTTTGTTGTGTTTATTAATCAGGTGTAAACATGCCATATGCAGATGACTCTGATGCAATGTGTAATTAAATATCTATATAAATCAACACTGAATGTTTTTCTTGTCTAGGGTCTTCCTGATATGCAAATATCCCCTTGGTTATGCAAATGATCTGTTTGATAATCTAAATGTAATAATTCATGTGTAATATCTGTATGCAAATGTATGATATGCAAATGAGCCATTTAACAAATCGCTATCATGTCAATATGCGATATGCAAATGAGCTCATGAACTCGACATGCCTCACATTATATGACGTGTCACACAGTTTCACATCCTCACACACGTTTATTAGATCCTGATGTCTGATGGTTTCCTCAGGTGGAGGCGGATGATGTGCTGACGAAAGAAGAACAGATGTACCTCATCATCAATGCCAGGAACAAGTGCGAGAGCTCCATAAAGTCCAGACACAAAACAGCTGGTGAGAAATTAAAATTTATACAGACACTAAAAGCGTTTAGGACACACAGCTGTGTGCTAAACACCCCCTGTTCACTCCCTAGTGCACGATGGTTTAGTTAAAGAACACCAGCATCACGATACACCAGGTAGCATACGTCATTTGATGAGTCCTGCAGTGATGCAGTGACATTTTTGAACAACTCCTTGAGTAATCTGCTTACAGTTTTTAATTTGACTCAAGTGATTCACTTACATCATTTAAACAGCTACTCCAGGGGTGTACTGCAATCTGTAAACAAGCCCTAGAGCGCTGAATTCATTACATCTGTATGTGCCACCTTTAGGAATTCAATTATACTTTTAAATTAATTGTCAATTGATTTTCTTGAATTTAAAATGATTCCTTATGCGAATCACTTACCTAAGTAATGGATTTCTTGAGTGATTCACTTACATTAGAAATGAATCCTCGATACAAATACATTGTAAATGAATCCTTGAGTGACTCAATTACATTGTAAATGACTCCTCAAATGATTCACTTTCTTTTTAAATTATTTCTTGAGTGATTTACTTACATTGGAAATAACTCATCAAGTGATTCACTTACATTGGAAATGACTCCTCAAGTGATTCACTTACATTGGAAATGACTCATCAAGTGATTCACTTACATTGGAAATTACTCAAGTGATTCACTTACATTGTAAATGACTCCTTGAGTGATTCACTTACATTGTAAATGACTCCTTGAGTGATTCACTTACATTGTAAATGACTCATCAAGTGATTCACTTACATTGTAAATGACTCCTCGAGTGAATTTACTTACATTGGAAATGACTCCTTGAGTGATTCAATTACACTGGAAATGAATCATTGAGTGATTCACTTACATTGGAGTTTCAGTGTAGTGTAGTACACTTACAGTGTAGTGTAGTGTAGTGTGTAGCAGTGTAGTGTAGTGTAGTGTGTAGCAGTGTTGTGTAGCAGTGTAGTGTCGTGTGTAGCAGTGTTGTGTAGCAGTGTAGTGTAGTGTAGTGTGTAGCAGTGTTGTATAGCAGTGTAGTGTAGTGTAGTGTAGTGTAGTGTGTAGCAGTGTTGTGTAGCAGTGTAGTGTAGTGTAGTGTGTAGCAGTGTAGTGTAGTGTAGTGTAGTGTGTAGCAGTGTTGTGTAGCAGTGTAGTGTAGTGTAGTGTAGTGTAGTGTGTAGCAGTGTAGTGTAGTGTGTAGCAGTGTAGTGTAGTGTGTAGCAGTGTAGTGTAGTGTAGTGTGTAGCAGTGTTGTGTAGTGTAGTGTAGTGTGTAGCAGTGTAGTGTAGTGTAGTGTGTAGCAGTGTAGTGTAGTGTGTAGCAGTGTAGTGTAGTGTAGTGTAGTGTAGTGTGTAGCAGTGTAGTGTAGTGTAGTGTAGTGTGTAGCAGTGTAGTGTAGTGTGTAGCAGTGTAGTGTAGTGTGTAGCAGTGTAGTGTAGTGTAGTGTGTAGCAGTGTTGTGTAGTGTAGTGTAGTGTGTAGCAGTGTAGTGTAGTGTAGTGTGTAGCAGTGTAGTGTAGTGTGTAGCAGTGTAGTGTAGTGTAGTGTAGTGTAGTGTGTAGCAGTGTAGTGTAGTGTAGTGTAGTGTAGTGTGTAGCAGTGTAGTGTAGTGTAGTGTAGTGTGTAGCAGTGTAGTGTAGTGTAGTGTGTAGCAGTGTAGTGTAGTGTGTAGCAGTATAGTGTAGTGTGTAGCAGTGTAGTGTAGTGTAGTGTGTAGCAGTGTAGTGTAGCAGTGTAGTGTAGTGTGTAGCAGTGTAGTGTAGTGTAGTGTAGTGTGTAGCAGTGTAGTGTAGTGTAGTGTAGTGTGTAGCAGTGTTGTGTAGCAGTGTAGTGTAGTGTAGTGTAGTGTAGTGTGTAGCAGTGTAGTGTAGTGTAGTGTAGTGTGTAGCAGTGTAGTGTAGTGTAGTGTGTAGCAGTGTAGTGTAGTGTAGTGTGTAGCAGTGTAGTGTAGTGTGTAGCAGTGTAGTGTAGTGTCGTGTAGTGTGTAGCAGTGTAGTGTAGTGTAGTGTCGTGTGTAGCAGTGTAGTGTAGTGTCGTGTAGTGTGTAGCAGTGTAGTGTAGTGTAGTGTCGTGTAGTGTGTAGCAGTGTAGTGTAGTGTCGTGTAGTGTGTAGCAGTGTAGTGTAGTGTCGTGTAGTGTGTAGCAGTGTAGTGTAGTGTAGTGTAGAGTCATGTAGTGTGTAGCAGTGTAGTGTAGTGTCGTGTGTAGCAGTGTAGTGTAGTGTAGTGTTGTGTAGTGTGTAGCAGTGTAGTGTAGTGTAGTGTAGTGTGTAGCAGTGTAGTGTAGTGTCGTGTGTAGTAGTGTAGTGTGTAGCAGTGTAGTGTAGTGTCGTGTGTAGTAGTGTAGTGTTTAGCAGTGTAGTGTAGTGTGTAGCAGTGTAGTGTAGTGTAGTGTCGTGTGTAGCAGTGTAGTGTCGTGTGTAGCAGTGTAGTGTAGTGTAGTGTCGTGTGTAGCAGTGTAGTGTAGTGTAGTGTCGTGTGTAGCAGTGTAGTGTAGTGTCGTGTCGTGTGTAGCAGTGTAGTGTCGTGTGTAGCAGTGTAGTGTAGTGTAGTGTCGTGTGTAGCAGTGTAGTGTAGTGTAGTGTCGTGTGTAGCAGTGTAGTGTCGTGTGTAGCAGTGTAGTGTAGTGTAGTGTCGTGTGTAGCAGTGTAGTGTAGTGTAGTGTCGTGTGTAGCAGTGTAGTGTAGTGTAGTGTCGTGTCGTGTGTAGCAGTGTAGTGTAGTGTAGTGTCGTGTGTAGCAGTGTAGTGTAGTGTAGTGTAGTGTGTAGCAGTGTAGTGTAGTGTAGTGTCGTGTGTAGCAGTGTAGTGTAGTGTAGTGTCGTGTAGTGTGTAGCAGTGTAGTGTAGTGTAGTGTCGTGTGTAGCAGTGTAGTGTAGTGTCGTGTGTAGTAGTGTAGTGTGTAGCAGTGTAGTGTAGTGTCGTGTGTAGTAGTGTAGTGTTTAGCAGTGTAGTGTAGTGTGTAGCAGTGTAGTGTAGTGTAGTGTCGTGTGTAGTAGTGTAGTGTAGTGTCGTGTGTAGCAGTGTAGTGTAGTGTAGTGTGTAGCAGTGTTGTGTAGTGTAGTGTAGTGTGTAGCAGTGTAGTGTAGTGTAGTGTGTAGCAGTGTAGTGTAGTGTGTAGCAGTGTAGTGTAGTGTAGTGTAGTGTAGTGTGTAGCAGTGTAGTGTAGTGTAGTGTAGTGTAGTGTAGTGTGTAGCAGTGTAGTGTAGTGTGTAGCAGTGTAGTGTAGTGTGTAGCAGTGTAGTGTAGTGTAGTGTGTAGCAGTGTTGTGTAGTGTAGTGTAGTGTGTAGCAGTGTAGTGTAGTGTAGTGTGTAGCAGTGTAGTGTAGTGTGTAGCAGTGTAGTGTAGTGTAGTGTAGTGTAGTGTGTAGCAGTGTAGTGTAGTGTAGTGTAGTGTAGTGTGTAGCAGTGTAGTGTAGTGTAGTGTGTAGCAGTGTAGTGTAGTGTAGTGTGTAGCAGTGTAGTGTAGTGTGTAGCAGTGTAGTGTAGTGTGTAGCAGTGTAGTGTAGTGTAGTGTGTAGCAGTGTTGTGTAGCAGTGTAGTGTAGTGTGTAGCAGTGTAGTGTAGTGTAGTGTAGTGTGTAGCAGTGTAGTGTAGTGTAGTGTAGTGTGTAGCAGTGTTGTGTAGCAGTGTAGTGTAGTGTAGTGTAGTGTAGTGTGTAGCAGTGTAGTGTAGTGTAGTGTAGTGTGTAGCAGTGTAGTGTAGTGTAGTGTGTAGCAGTGTAGTGTAGTGTGTAGCAGTGTAGTGTAGTGTAGTGTCGTGTAGTGTGTAGCAGTGTAGTGTAGTGTAGTGTCGTGTAGTGTGTAGCAGTGTAGTGTAGTGTCGTGTAGTGTGTAGCAGTGTAGTGTAGTGTAGTGTCGTGTAGTGTGTAGCAGTGTAGTGTAGTGTCGTGTAGTGTGTAGCAGTGTAGTGTAGTGTCGTGTAGTGTGTAGCAGTGTAGTGTAGTGTAGTGTAGAGTCATGTAGTGTGTAGCAGTGTAGTGTAGTGTCGTGTGTAGCAGTGTAGTGTAGTGTAGTGTTGTGTAGTGTGTAGCAGTGTAGTGTAGTGTAGTGTGTAGCAGTGTAGTGTAGTGTCGTGTGTAGTAGTGTAGTGTGTAGCAGTGTAGTGTAGTGTCGTGTGTAGTAGTGTAGTGTTTAGCAGTGTAGTGTAGTGTGTAGCAGTGTAGTGTAGTGTAGTGTCGTGTGTAGCAGTGTAGTGTCGTGTGTAGCAGTGTAGTGTAGTGTAGTGTCGTGTGTAGCAGTGTAGTGTAGTGTAGTGTCGTGTGTAGCAGTGTAGTGTAGTGTCGTGTCGTGTGTAGCAGTGTAGTGTCGTGTGTAGCAGTGTAGTGTAGTGTAGTGTCGTGTGTAGCAGTGTAGTGTAGTGTAGTGTCGTGTGTAGCAGTGTAGTGTCGTGTGTAGCAGTGTAGTGTAGTGTAGTGTCGTGTGTAGCAGTGTAGTGTAGTGTAGTGTCGTGTGTAGCAGTGTAGTGTAGTGTAGTGTCGTGTCGTGTGTAGCAGTGTAGTGTAGTGTAGTGTCGTGTGTAGCAGTGTAGTGTAGTGTAGTGTAGTGTGTAGCAGTGTAGTGTAGTGTAGTGTCGTGTGTAGCAGTGTAGTGTAGTGTAGTGTCGTGTAGTGTGTAGCAGTGTAGTGTAGTGTAGTGTCGTGTGTAGCAGTGTAGTGTAGTGTCGTGTGTAGTAGTGTAGTGTGTAGCAGTGTAGTGTAGTGTCGTGTGTAGTAGTGTAGTGTTTAGCAGTGTAGTGTAGTGTGTAGCAGTGTAGTGTAGTGTAGTGTCGTGTGTAGTAGTGTAGTGTAGTGTCGTGTGTAGCAGTGTAGTGTAGTGTAGTGTCGTGTGTAGCAGTGTACTGTAGTGTAGTGTAGTATAGTGTGTAGCAGTGTAGTGTAGTGTAGTGTCGTGTGTAGCAGTGTAGTGTAGTGTCGTGTGTAGCAGTGTAGTGTAGTGTAGTGTAGTGTAGTGTAGTGTCGTGTGTAGCAGTGTAGTGTAGTGTCGTGTCGTGTGTAGCAGTGTAGTGTAGTGTCGTGTGTAGCAGTGTAGTGTAGTGTAGTGTAGTGTGTAGCAGTGTAGTGTAGTGTAGTGTAGTGTCGTGTGTAGCAGTGTAGTGTCGTGTGTAGCAGTGTAGTGTCGTGTGTAGCAGTGTAGTGTAGTGTAGTGTCGTGTGTAGCAGTGTAGTGTAGTGTAGTGTCGTGTGTAGCAGTGTAGTGTAGTGTAGTGTCGTGTGTAGCAGTGTAGTGTCGTGTGTAGCAGTGTAGTGTAGTGTAGTGTAGTGTAGTGTGTAGCAGTGTAGTGTCGTGTGTAGCAGTGTAGTGTCGTGTGTAGCAGTGTAGTGTAGTGTCGTGTGTAGCAGTGTAGTGTAGTGTAGTGTCGTGTGTAGCAGTGTAGTGTCGTGTGTAGCAGTGTAGTGTAGTGTAGTGTAGTGTGTAGCAGTGTAGTGTCGTGTGTAGTGTCGTGTGTAGCAGTGTAGTGTAGTGTAGTGTCGTGTGTAGCAGTGTAGTGTAGTGTCGTGTGTAGCAGTGTAGTGTAGTGTAGTGTCATGTGTAGCAGTGTAGTGTAGTGTGTAGCAGTGTAGTGTAGTGTAGTGTAGTGTCGTGTGTAGCAGTGTAGTGTCGTGTGTAGCAGTGTAGTGTAGTGTAGTGTCGTGTGTAGCAGTGTAGTGTAGTGTAGTGTCGTGTGTAGCAGTGTAGTGTCGTGTGTAGCAGTGTAGTGTAGTGTAGTGTAGTGTAGTGTGTAGCAGTGTAGTGTCGTGTGTAGCAGTGTAGTGTCGTGTGTAGCAGTGTAGTGTCGTGTGTAGCAGTGTAGTGTAGTGTCGTGTGTAGCAGTGTAGTGTAGTGTCGTGTGTAGCAGTGTAGTGTAGTGTCGTGTGTAGCAGTGTAGTGTAGTGTAGTGTGTAGCAGTGTAGTGTCGTGTGTAGTGTCGTGTGTAGCAGTGTAGTGTAGTGTAGTGTCGTGTGTAGCAGTGTAGTGTCGTGTGTAGCAGTGTAGTGTAGTGTCGTGTGTAGCAGTGTAGTGTAGTGTAGTGTCGTGTAGTGTGTAGCAGTGTAGTGTCGTGTCGTGTAGTGTTTAGCAGTGTAGTGTAGTGTCGTGTCGTGTGTAGCAGTGTAGTGTAGTGTAGTGTCGTGTGTAGCAGTGTAGTGTCGTGTGTAGCAGTGTAGTGTAGTGTCGTGTGTAGCAGTGTAGTGTAGTGTCGTGTGTAGCAGTGTAGTGTAGTGTCGTGTAGTGTGTAGCAGTGTAGTGTAGTGTAGTGTCGTGTGTAGCAGTGTAGTGTCGTGTGTAGCAGTGTAGTGTAGTGTAGTGTCGTGTGTAGCAGTGTAGTGTAGTGTAGTGTCGTGTGTAGCAGTGTAGTGTAGTGTAGTGTCGTGTGTAGGAGTGTAGTGTAGTGTAGTGTCGTGTCGTGTGTAGCAGTGTAGTGTAGTGTAGTGTCGTGTGTAGCAGTGTAGTGTAGTGTCGTGTGTAGCAGTGTAGTGTAGTGTCGTGTGTAGCAGTGTAGTGTAGTGTCGTGTGTAGCAGTGTAGTGTCGTGTGTAGCAGTGTAGTGTAGTGTAGTGTCGTGTGTAGCAGTGTAGTGTAGTGTCGTGTGTAACAGTGTAGTGTCGTGTAGTGTGTAGCAGTGTAGTGTAGTGTAGTGTGTAGCAGTGTAGTGTAGTGTCGTGTAGTGTGTAGCAGTGTAGTGTAGTGTCGTGTAGTGTGTAGCAGTGTAGTGTAGTGTAGTGTAGTGTGTAGCAGTGTAGTGTAGTGTGTAGCAGTGTAGTGTAGTGTCATGTAGTGTGTAGCAGTGTAGTGTAGTGTCGTGTAGTGTGTAGCAGTGTAGTGTAGTGTGTAGCAGTGTAGTGTAGTGTAGTGTGTAGCAGTGTAGTGTAGTGTCGTGTAGTGTGTAGCAGTGTAGTGTAGTGTCGTGTCGTGTGTAGCAGTGTAGTGTCGTGTAGTGTGTAGCAGTGTAGTGTAGTGTCGTGTAGTGTGTAGCAGTGTAGTGTAGTGTAGTGTCGTGTGTAGCAGTGTAGTGTAGTGTAGTGTGTAGCAGTGTAGTGTAGTGTGTAGCAGTGTAGTGTAGTGTAGTGTAGTGTGTAGCAGTGTAGTGTAGTGTCGTGTAGTGTCGTGTGTAGCAGTGTAGTGTAGTGTAGTGTAGTGTGTAGCAGTGTAGTGTAGTGTCGTGTCGTGTGTAGCAGTGTAGTGTCGTGTAGTGTAGTGTGTAGCAGTGTAGTGTAGTGTCGTGTCGTGTGTAGCAGTGTAGTGTCGTGTAGTGTGTAGCAGTGTAGTGTAGTGTCGTGTGTAGCAGTGTAGTGTAGTGTAGTGTAGTGTGTAGCAGTGTAGTGTAGTGTCGTGTCGTGTGTAGCAGTGTAGTGTCGTGTCGTGTGTAGCAGTGTAGTGTAGTGTCGTGTGTAGCAGTGTAGTGTCGTGTAGTGTGTAGCAGTGTAGTGTAGGGTCATGTAGTGTGTAGCAGTGTAGTGTAGTGTAGTGTAGTGTGTAGCAGTGTAGTGTAGTGTGTAGCAGTGTAGTGTAGTGTCGTGTAGTGTGTAGCAGTGTAGTGTAGTGTAGTGTAGTGTGTAGCAGTGTAGTGTAGTGTTGTGTGTAGTACTGTAGTGTAGTGTAGTGTAGTGTGTAGCAGTGTAGTGTAGTGTCGTGTGTAGTAGTGTAGTGTGTAGCAGTGTAGTGTCGTGTGTAGCAGTGTAGTGTAGTGTCGTGTGTAGTAGTGTAGTGTAGTGTAGTGTTGTGTGTAGCAGTGTAGTGTAGTGTCGTGTGTAGCAGTGTAGTGTAGTGTCGTGTGTAGCAGTGTAGTGTAGTGTCGTGTGTAGCAGTGTAGTGTAGTGTCGTGTCGTGTGTAGCAGTGTAGTGTCGTGTAGTGTGTAGCAGTGTAGTGTAGTGTCGTGTGTAGCAGTGTAGTGTAGTGTAGTGTAGTGTGTAGCAGTGTAGTGTAGTGTAGTGTGTAGCAGTGTAGTGTAGTGTAGTGTCGTGTCGTGTGTAGCAGTGTAGTGTCGTGTCGTGTGTAGCAGTGTAGTGTAGTGTCGTGTGTAGCAGTGTAGTGTCGTGTAGTGTGTAGCAGTGTAGTGTAGTGTCATGTAGTGTGTAGCAGTGTAGTGTAGTGTAGTGTAGTGTGTAGCAGTGTAGTGTAGTGTGTAGCAGTGTAGTGTAGTGTCGTGTAGTGTGTAGCAGTGTAGTGTAGTGTAGTGTAGTGTGTAGCAGTGTAGTGTAGTGTTGTGTGTAGTACTGTAGTGTAGTGTAGTGTAGTGTGTAGCAGTGTAGTGTAGTGTCGTGTGTAGTAGTGTAGTGTGTAGCAGTGTAGTGTCGTGTGTAGCAGTGTAGTGTAGTGTCGTGTGTAGTAGTGTAGTGTAGTGTAGTGTTGTGTGTAGCAGTGTAGTGTAGTGTCGTGTGTAGCAGTGTAGTGTAGTGTCGTGTGTAGCAGTGTAGTGTAGTGTTGTGTGTAGCAGTGTAGTGTAGTGTCGTGTGTAGCAGTGTAGTGTAGTGTAGTGTCGTGTGTAACAGTGTAGTGTAGTGTCGTGTGTAGCAGTGTAGTGTAGTGTAGTGTCGTGTGTAGCAGTGTAGTGTAGTGTAGTGTAGTGTAGTGTCGTGTAGTGTTGTGTAGTGTGTAGCAGCGTAGTGTAGTGTAGTGTCGTGTCGTGTAGTGTGTAGCAGTGTAGTGTCGTGTAGTGTGTAGCAGTGTAGTGTAGTGTAGTGTCGTGTCGTGTAGTGTAGTGTCGTGTAGTGTGTAGCAGTGTAGTGTAGTGTAGTGTCGTGTAGTGTGTAGCAGTGTAGTGTAGTGTAGTGTCGTGTAGTGTGTAGCAGTGTAGTGTAGTGTAGTGTCGTGTGTAGCAGTGTAGTGTAGTGTAGTGTCGTGTGTAGCAGTGTAGTGTCGTGTGTAGCAGTGTAGTGTAGTGTAGTGTAGTGTGTAGCAGTGTAGTGTCGTGTGTAGTGTCGTGTGTAGCAGTGTAGTGTAGTGTAGTGTCGTGTGTAGCAGTGTAGTGTAGTGTCGTGTGTAGCAGTGTAGTGTAGTGTAGTGTCATGTGTAGCAGTGTAGTGTAGTGTGTAGCAGTGTAGTGTAGTGTAGTGTAGTGTCATGTGTAGCAGTGTAGTGTCGTGTGTAGCAGTGTAGTGTAGTGTAGTGTCGTGTGTAGCAGTGTAGTGTAGTGTAGTGTCGTGTGTAGCAGTGTAGTGTCGTGTGTAGCAGTGTAGTGTAGTGTAGTGTAGTGTAGTGTGTAGCAGTGTAGTGTCGTGTGTAGCAGTGTAGTGTCGTGTGTAGCAGTGTAGTGTCGTGTGTAGCAGTGTAGTGTAGTGTCGTGTGTAGCAGTGTAGTGTAGTGTCGTGTGTAGCAGTGTAGTGTAGTGTCGTGTGTAGCAGTGTAGTGTAGTGTAGTGTGTAGCAGTGTAGTGTCGTGTGTAGTGTCGTGTGTAGCAGTGTAGTGTAGTGTAGTGTCGTGTGTAGCAGTGTAGTGTCGTGTGTAGCAGTGTAGTGTAGTGTAGTGTCGTGTGTAGCAGTGTAGTGTAGTGTAGTGTCGTGTAGTGTGTAGCAGTGTAGTGTCGTGTCATGTAGTGTTTAGCAGTGTAGTGTAGTGTCGTGTCGTGTGTAGCAGTGTAGTGTAGTGTAGTGTCGTGTGTAGCAGTGTAGTGTCGTGTGTAGCAGTGTAGTGTAGTGTCGTGTGTAGCAGTGTAGTGTAGTGTCGTGTGTAGCAGTGTAGTGTAGTGTAGTGTCGTGTGTAGCAGTGTAGTGTAGTGTAGTGTCGTGTGTAGCAGTGTAGTGTCGTGTGTAGCAGTGTAGTGTAGTGTAGTGTCGTGTGTAGCAGTGTAGTGTAGTGTAGTGTCGTGTGTAGCAGTGTAGTGTAGTGTAGTGTCGTGTGTAGGAGTGTAGTGTAGTGTAGTGTCGTGTCGTGTGTAGCAGTGTAGTGTAGTGTAGTGTCGTGTGTAGCAGTGTAGTGTAGTGTCGTGTGTAGCAGTGTAGTGTAGTGTCGTGTGTAGCAGTGTAGTGTAGTGTCGTGTGTAGCAGTGTAGTGTAGTGTAGTGTCGTGTGTAGCAGTGTAGTGTAGTGTCGTGTGTAGCAGTGTAGTGTAGTGTAGTGTGTAGCAGTGTAGTGTAGTGTAGTGTCGTGTGTAGCAGTGTAGTGTAGTGTCGTGTGTAACAGTGTAGTGTCGTGTAGTGTGTAGCAGTGTAGTGTAGTGTAGTGTGTAGCAGTGTAGTGTAGTGTCGTGTAGTGTGTAGCAGTGTAGTGTAGTGTCGTGTAGTGTGTAGCAGTGTAGTGTAGTGTAGTGTAGTGTAGTGTGTAGCAGTGTAGTGTAGTGTGTAGCAGTGTAGTGTAGTGTCATGTAGTGTGTAGCAGTGTAGTGTAGTGTCGTGTAGTGTGTAGCAGTGTAGTGTAGTGTGTAGCAGTGTAGTGTAGTGTAGTGTGTAGCAGTGTAGTGTAGTGTCGTGTAGTGTGTAGCAGTGTAGTGTAGTGTCGTGTCGTGTGTAGCAGTGTAGTGTCGTGTAGTGTGTAGCAGTGTAGTGTAGTGTCGTGTAGTGTGTAGCAGTGTAGTGTAGTGTAGTGTCGTGTGTAGCAGTGTAGTGTAGTGTAGTGTGTAGCAGTGTAGTGTAGTGTGTAGCAGTGTAGTGTAGTGTAGTGTAGTGTGTAGCAGTGTAGTGTAGTGTCGTGTAGTGTCGTGTGTAGCAGTGTAATGTAGTGTAGTGTAGTGTGTAGCAGTGTAGTGTAGTGTCGTGTCGTGTGTAGCAGTGTAGTGTCGTGTAGTGTGTAGCAGTGTAGTGTAGTGTCGTGTGTAGCAGTGTAGTGTAGTGTAGTGTAGTGTAGTGTAGTGTGTAGCAGTGTAGTGTAGTGTAGTGTCGTGTCGTGTGTAGCAGTGTAGTGTCGTGTCGTGTGTAGCAGTGTAGTGTAGTGTCGTGTGTAGCAGTGTAGTGTCGTGTAGTGTGTAGCAGTGTAGTGTAGTGTCATGTAGTGTGTAGCAGTGTAGTGTAGTGTAGTGTAGTGTGTAGCAGTGTAGTGTAGTGTGTAGCAGTGTAGTGTAGTGTCGTGTAGTGTGTAGCAGTGTAGTGTAGTGTAGTGTAGTGTGTAGCAGTGTAGTGTAGTGTTGTGTGTAGTACTGTAGTGTAGTGTAGTGTAGTGTGTAGCAGTGTAGTGTAGTGTCGTGTGTAGTAGTGTAGTGTGTAGCAGTGTAGTGTCGTGTGTAGCAGTGTAGTGTAGTGTCGTGTGTAGTAGTGTAGTGTAGTGTAGTGTTGTGTGTAGCAGTGTAGTGTAGTGTCGTGTGTAGCAGTGTAGTGTAGTGTCGTGTGTAGCAGTGTAGTGTAGTGTCGTGTCGTGTGTAGCAGTGTAGTGTCGTGTAGTGTGTAGCAGTGTAGTGTAGTGTCGTGTGTAGCAGTGTAGTGTAGTGTAGTGTAGTGTGTAGCAGTGTAGTGTAGTGTAGTGTGTAGCAGTGTAGTGTAGTGTAGTGTCGTGTCGTGTGTAGCAGTGTAGTGTCGTGTCGTGTGTAGCAGTGTAGTGTAGTGTCGTGTGTAGCAGTGTAGTGTCGTGTAGTGTGTAGCAGTGTAGTGTAGTGTCATGTAGTGTGTAGCAGTGTAGTGTAGTGTAGTGTAGTGTGTAGCAGTGTAGTGTAGTGTGTAGCAGTGTAGTGTAGTGTCGTGTAGTGTGTAGCAGTGTAGTGTAGTGTAGTGTAGTGTGTAGCAGTGTAGTGTAGTGTTGTGTGTAGTACTGTAGTGTAGTGTAGTGTAGTGTGTAGCAGTGTAGTGTAGTGTCGTGTGTAGTAGTGTAGTGTGTAGCAGTGTAGTGTCGTGTGTAGCAGTGTAGTGTAGTGTCGTGTGTAGTAGTGTAGTGTAGTGTAGTGTTGTGTGTAGCAGTGTAGTGTAGTGTCGTGTGTAGCAGTGTAGTGTAGTGTCGTGTGTAGCAGTGTAGTGTAGTGTCGTGTGTAGCAGTGTAGTGTAGTGTTGTGTGTAGCAGTGTAGTGTAGTGTCGTGTGTAGCAGTGTAGTGTAGTGTAGTGTCGTGTGTAACAGTGTAGTGTAGTGTCGTGTGTAGCAGTGTAGTGTAGTGTAGTGTCGTGTGTAGCAGTGTAGTGTAGTGTAGTGTAGTGTAGTGTCGTGTAGTGTTGTGTAGTGTGTAGCAGCGTAGTGTAGTGTAGTGTCGTGTCGTGTAGTGTGTAGCAGTGTAGTGTCGTGTAGTGTGTAGCAGTGTAGTGTAGTGTAGTGTCGTGTCGTGTAGTGTAGTGTCGTGTAGTGTGTAGCAGTGTAGTGTAGTGTAGTGTCGTGTAGTGTGTAGCAGTGTAGTGTAGTGTAGTGTCGTGTAGTGTGTAGCAGTGTAGTGTAGTGTAGTGTCATGTGTAGCAGTGTAGTGTAGTGTAGTGTCGTGTAGTGTGTAGCAGTGTAGTGTAGTGTAGTGTCGTGTAGTCTGTAGCAGTGTAGTGTAGTGTGTAGCAGTGTAGTGTACTGTAGTGTAGTGTGTAACAGTGTAGTGTAGTCTAGTGTGTAACAGTGTAGTGTAGTGTGTAACAGTGTAGTGTAGTGTAGTGTAGTGTGTAGCAGTGTAGTGTAGTGTAGTGTAGTGTGTAGCAGTTTAGTGTAGTGTAGTGTGTAGCAGTGTAGTGTAGTGTGTAGCATTGTAGTGTAGTGTAGTGTAGAGTCGTGTAGTGTGTAGCAGTGTAGTGTAGTGTAGTGTCGTGTAGTGTGTAGCAGTGTAGTGTAGTGTCGTGTAGTGTGTAGCAGTGTAGTGTAGTGTAGTGTAGTGTAGAGTCGTGTAGTGTGTAGCAGTGTAGTGTAGTGTGTAGCAGTGTAGTGTAGTGTAGTGTAGAGTTGTGTAGTGTGTAGCAGTGTAGTGTAGTGTAGTGTAGAGTCGTGTAGTGTGTAGCAGTGTAGTGTAGTGTGTAGCAGTGTAGTGTGTAGCAGTGTAGTGTAGTGTGTAGCAGTGTAGTGCAGTGTAGTGTGTAGCAGTGTAGTGTAGTGTGTAGCAGTGTAGTGTAGTGTGTAGCAGTGTAGTGTAGTGTAGTGTAGAGTCGTGTAGTGTGTAGCAGTGTAGTGTAGTGTGTAGCAGTGTAGTGTAGTGTCGTGTGTAGCAATGTAGTGTAGTGTAGTGTCGTGTAGTGTGTAGCAGTGTAGTGTAGTGTAGTGTCGTGTAGTGTGTAGCAGTGTAGTGTAGTGTAGTGTCGTGTGTAGCAGTGTAGTGTAGTGTAGTGTCGTGTAGTGTGTAGCAGTGTAGTGTAGTGTAGTGTCGTGTAGTGTGTAGCAGTGTAGTGTAGTGTGTAGCAGTGTAGTGTAGTGTAGTGTGTAACAGTGTAGTGTAGTGTGTAGCAGTGTAGTGTAGTCTAGTGTGTAACAGTGTAGTGTAGTGTGTAACAGTGTAGTGTAGTGTAGTGTGTAGCAGTGTAGTGTAGTGTAGTGTGTAGCAGTGTAGTGTAGTGTAGTGTGTAGCAGTGTAGTGTAGTGTGTAGCATTGTAGTGTAGTGTATTGTAGGGTTGTGTAGTGTGTAGCAGTGTAGTGTAGTGTCGTGTAGTGTGTAGCAGTGTAGTGTAGTGTAGTGTTGTGTAGTGTGTAGCAGTGTAGTGTAGTGTAGTGTAGAGTCGTGTAGTGTGTAGCAGTGTAGTGTAGTGTGTAGCAGTGTAGTGTAGTGTAGAGTCGTGTAGTGTGTAGCAGTGTAGTGTAGTGTAGTGTGTAGCAGTGTAGTGTGTAGCAGTGTAGTGTGTAGCAGTGTAGTGTAGTGTGTAGCAGTGTAGTGTAGTGTAGTGTGTAGCAGTGTAGTGTAGTGTAGTGTAGTGTAGAGTCGTGTAGTGTGTAGCAGTGTAGTGTAGTGTAGTGTGTAGCAGTGTAGTGTAGTGTCGTGTAGTGTGTAGTAGTGTAGTGTCGTGTAGTGTCGTGTGTAGCAGTGTAGTGTAGTGTAGTGTGTAGCAGTGTAGTGTAGTGTCGTGTAGTGTCGTGTGTAGCAGTGTAGTGTAGTGTGTAGCAGTGTAGTGTAGTGTCGTGTAGTGTCGTGTGTAGCAGTGTAGTGTAGTGTAGTGTAGTGTGTAGCAGTGTAGTGTAGTGTAGTGTCGTGTCGTGTGTAGCAGTGTAGTGTCGTGTAGTGTGTAGTGTAGTGTCGTGTAGTGTGTAGCAGTGTAGTGTCGTGTGTAGCAGTGTAGTGTCGTGTAGTGTGTAGCAGTGTAGTGTAGTGTCATGTAGTGTGTAGCAGTGTAGTGTAGTGTAGTGTGTAGCAGTGTAGTGTGTAGCAGTGTAGTGTAGTGTGTAGCAGTGTAGTGTAGTGTAGTGTGTAGCAGTGTAGTGTAGTGTAGTGTAGAGTCGTGTAGTGTGTAGCAGTGTAGTGTAGTGTCGTGTAGTGTGTAGTAGTGTAGTGTCGTGTAGTGTCGTGTGTAGCAGTGTAGTGTAGTGGAGTGTGTAGCAGTGTAGTGTAGTGTCGTGTAGTGTCGTGTGTAGCAGTGTAGTGTAGTGTGTAGCAGTGTAGTGTAGTGTCGTGTAGTGTCGTGTGTAGCAGTGTAGTGTAGTGTAGTGTAGTGTGTAGCAGTGTAGTGTAGTGTAGTGTCGTGTCGTGTGTAGCAGTGTAGTGTCGTGTAGTGTGTAGCAGTGTAGTGTAGTGTAGTGTCGTGTGTAGCAGTGTAGTGTAGTGTAGTGTAGTGTGTAGCAGTGTAGTGTAGTGTAGTGTCGTGTCGTGTGTAGCAGTGTAGTGTCGTGTAGTGTGTTGCAGTGTAGTGTAGTGTAGTGTCGTGTGTAGCAGTGTAGTGTCGTGTAGTGTGTAGCAGTGTAGTGTAGTGTCATGTAGTGTGTAGCAGTGTAGTGTAGTGTAGTGTAGTGTGTAGCAGTGTAGTGTAGTGTAGTGTGTAGCAGTGTAGTGTAGTGTGTAGCAGTGTAGTGTAGTGTAGTGTGTAGCAGTGTAGTGTAGTGTAGTGTCGTGTGTAGCAGTGTAGTGTAGTCTGTAGCAGTGTAGTGTAGTGTAGTGTGTAGCAGTGTAGTGTAGTGTCGTGTGTAGTAGTGTAGTGTGTAGCAGTGTAGTGTCGTGTGTAGCAGTGTAGTGTAGTGTCGTGTGTAGTAGTGTAGTGTAGTGTAGTGTTGTGTGTAGCAGTGTAGTGTAGTGTCGTGTGTAGCAGTGTAGTGTAGTGTCGTGTGTAGCAGTGTAGTGTAGTGTTGTGTGTAGCAGTGTAGTGTAGTGTCGTGTGTAGCAGTGTAGTGTAGTGTAGTGTCGTGTGTAACAGTGTAGTGTAGTGTCGTGTGTAGCAGTGTAGTGTAGTGTAGTGTCGTGTGTAGCAGTGTAGTGTAGTGTAGTGTCGTGTAGTGTTGTGTAGTGTGTAGCAGCGTAGTGTAGTGTAGTGTCGTGTCGTGTAGTGTGTAGCAGTGTAGTGTCGTGTAGTGTGTAGCAGTGTAGTGTAGTGTAGTGTCGTGTCGTGTAGTGTAGTGTCGTGTAGTGTGTAGCAGTGTAGTGTAGTGTAGTGTCGTGTAGTGTGTAGCAGTGTAGTGTAGTGTAGTGTCATGTGTAGCAGTGTAGTGTAGTGTAGTGTCGTGTACTGTGTAGCAGTGTAGTGTAGTGTAGTGTCGTGTAGTCTGTAGCAGTGTAGTGTAGTGTGTAGCAGTGTAGTGTACTGTAGTGTAGTGTGTAACAGTGTAGTGTAGTCTAGTGTGTAACAGTGTAGTGTAGTGTGTAACAGTGTAGTGTAGTGTAGTGTAGTGTGTAGCAGTGTAGTGTAGTGTAGTGTAGTGTGTAGCAGTTTAGTGTAGTGTAGTGTGTAGCAGTGTAGTGTAGTGTGTAGCATTGTAGTGTAGTGTAGTGTAGAGTCGTGTAGTGTGTAGCAGTGTAGTGTAGTGTAGTGTCGTGTAGTGTGTAGCAGTGTAGTGTAGTGTCGTGTAGTGTGTAGCAGTGTAGTGTAGTGTAGTGTAGTGTAGAGTCGTGTAGTGTGTAGCAGTGTAGTGTAGTGTGTAGCAGTGTAGTGTAGTGTAGTGTAGAGTTGTGTAGTGTGTAGCAGTGTAGTGTAGTGTAGTGTAGAGTCGTGTAGTGTGTAGCAGTGTAGTGTAGTGTGTAGCAGTGTAGTGTGTAGCAGTGTAGTGTAGTGTGTAGCAGTGTAGTGCAGTGTAGTGTGTAGCAGTGTAGTGTAGTGTGTAGCAGTGTAGTGTAGTGTGTAGCAGTGTAGTGTAGTGTAGTGTAGAGTCGTGTAGTGTGTAGCAGTGTAGTGTAGTGTATTGTGTAGCAGTGTAGTGTAGTGTAGTGTGTAGCAGTGTAGTGTAGTGTAGTGTCGTGTAGTGTGTAGCAGTGTAGTGTAGTGTCGTGTAGTGTGTAGCAGTGTAGTGTAGTGTAGTGTCGTGTGTAGCAGTGTAGTGTAGTGTAGTGTCATGTAGTGTGTAGCAGTGTAGTGTAGTGTAGTGTCGTGTAGTGTGTAGCAGTGTAGTGTAGTGTGTAGCAGTGTAGTGTAGTGTAGTGTGTAACAGTGTAGTGTAGTCTAGTGTGTAACAGTGTAGTGTAGTGTGTAACAGTGTAGTGTAGTGTGTAGCAGTGTAGTGTAGTGTAGTGTGTAGCAGTGTAGTGTAGTGTAGTGTGTAGCAGTGTAGTGTAGTGTGTAGCATTGTAGTGTAGTGTAGTGTAGAGTTGTGTAGTGTGTAGCAGTGTAGTGTAGTGTAGTGTCGTGTAGTGTGTAGCAGTGTAGTGTAGTGTAGTGTTGTGTAGTGTGTAGCAGTGTAGTGTAGTGTAGTGTAGAGTCGTGTAGTGTGTAGCAGTGTAGTGTAGTGTGTAGCAGTGTAGTGTAGTGTAGAGTCATGTAGTGTGTAGCAGTGTAGTGTAGTGTAGTGTGTAGCAATGTAGTGTGTAGCAGTGTAGTGTGTAGCAGTGTAGTGTAGTGTGTAGCAGTGTAGTGTAGTGTAGTGTGTAGCAGTGTAGTGTAGTGTAGTGTAGAGTCGTGTAGTGTGTAGCAGTGTAGTGTAGTGTCGTGTAGTGTGTAGTAGTGTAGTGTCGTGTAGTGTCGTGTGTAGCAGTGTAGTGTAGTGTAGTGTGTAGCAGTGTAGTGTAGTGTCGTGTAGTGTCGTGTGTAGCAGTGTAGTGTAGTGTGTAGCAGTGTAGTGTAGTGTCGTGTAGTGTCGTGTGTAGCAGTGTAGTGTAGTGTAGTGTAGTGTGTAGCAGTGTAGTGTAGTGTAGTGTCGTGTCGTGTGTAGCAGTGTAGTGTCGTGTAGTGTGTAGTGTAGTGTCGTGTAGTGTGTAGCAGTGTAGTGTCGTGTGTAGCAGTGTAGTGTCGTGTAGTGTGTAGCAGTGTAGTGTAGTGTCATGTAGTGTGTAGCAGTGTAGTGTAGTGTAGTGTAGTGTGTAGCAGTGTAGTGTAGTGTGTAGCAGTGTAGTGTAGTGTTGTGTAGTGTGTAGCAGTGTAGTGTAGTGTAGTGTGTAGCAGTGTAGTGTAGTGTAGTGTCGTGTGTAGTACTGTAGTGTAGTGTAGTGTAGTGTAGTGTGTAGCAGTGTAGTGTAGTGTCGTGTGTAGTAGTGTAGTGTAGTGTAGTGTCGTGTGTAGTACTGTAGTGTAGTGTAGTGTAGTGTAGTGTGTAGCAGTGTAGTGTAGTGTCGTGTGTAGCAGTGTAGTGTAGTGTAGTGTAGTGTCGTGTGTAGCAGTGTAGTGTAGTGTCGTGTGTAGCAGTGTAGTGTAGTGTTGTGTGTAGCAGTGTAGTGTAGTGTCGTGTGTAGTAGTGTAGTGTGTAGCAGTGTAGTGTCGTGTGTAGCAGTGTAGTGTAGTGTGTAGCAGTGTAGTGTGTAGCAGTGTAGTGTAGTGTGTAGCAGTGTAGTGTGTAGCAGTGTAGTGTGTAGCAGTGTAGTGTAGTGTGTAGCAGTGTAGTGTGTAGCAGTGTAGTGTAGTGTGTAGCAGTGTAGTGTACTGTAGTGTGTAGCAGTGTAGTGTAGTGTAGTGTGTAGCAGTGTAGTGTACTGTAGTGTGTAGCAGTGTAGTGTAGTGTAGTGTAGTGTGTAGCAGTGTAGTGTAGTGTAGTGTAGTGTGTAGCAGTGTAGTGTAGTGTGTAGCAGTGTAGTGTGTAGCAGTGTAGTGTAGTGTGTAGCAGTGTAGTGTGTAGCAGTGTAGTGTAGTGTAGTGTGTAGCAGTGTAGTGCAGTGTAGTGTAGTGTGTAGCAGTGTAGTGTAGTGTGTAGCAGTATTTGATTTGTTGTGTTGTTATAATTCTTTTGCTCAGTTTGGGTAAGAATTTGGCTTTTTAATGGGATTCTAATGAGACAGTGACAAAACGTCAAAAAGAGACAAAAAGAGTGTTTTTGAGACACAAGAGTGTCCAGAGTTTAACATGTGCACACACACACACACACAGTGAGGCTTCCAGCAGTATGAGTTTAGAGACCTGAGCATCATGTCCGATTGTTCAGCTTTCGTGAGTTGTGAAGGACACACCCTGAGCTTGTGTGTGTGTGTGTGTTTTTACCCTCAGACCTCAGCCCACCCTTCACATCTCCAGTAAAGCAGAGTAAAGCAGTTATTATTAGTCCTGCCATGTTGGATTGTTTGTCCAGCGTGGTTTGAGATTTTAGCAAGCGGCTAGCTGAATCGGGTTTGGCTATTCTTGTCCTAACCTCAAACCTCCAACCTCCTGTTTGTTGTTCCTGCACCTCACTAAGTCTCCACCACGGACACACACACACAACCCCCCCAACACACAGAGACATACACACACACACTCAGAACAAGGTCCTCATTGACACCAATGAGCAAACGTTAGTTGATTCTATGTCAAAATAATACAAGAATAACTGTTCAAACACTCATCCAGTGTGTGTGTGTGTGTGTGTGTGTGTGTGTGTGTTCCATCTGTGTTTTAATGTATTTTGGAGTGTCACTCCAAATGACTTAAAAAGAACAATCAGGGATAGAAAATACGGACCGAAGAAGGGAACGGTGCTTTTTCTTGATGTTAAATGAGATACGATGTAACATGACAGCAAGAGACTGAAAAACAAAGATATTAATAATGATGTATGAATAATTACCTGCTTCCTAGTTGCCTAGCAACAGTGTAAGCGTGTGAATGGTGAGTGTATTGTGTGTCGTCCTCCTGGTGAACCGTGGCAGTATGAAAGCTGAGGAACAGGAAGTGTGTTCTGAGAAAAGTGAAGCAGATATTCAAGGTTTTATTCAATGTCCTTGTTTGACCTTCAGGGATATCGGAGCGTTGTGGCTTCACACAGCGGGATTACAGAGTTGGGGGGAAAGACAAATATTTAAACACGGCCAGAGTGACATCACTGAGAACCACCGGGCAAAAAACCTCGGGTGCTGGTGGGACGGAGGGGAAGTGTGGTATACGCTGGCTCCTGTCCGTCTGGGGCTAAACTTAAACACTGAGAGAAGGAGCCATGCGGCGGGGGTAGGGGTAACATTGAGTTAACACCATTAAGACGTGGGAGGGGTAAAATTTAATTAACAGCATGCAATGGTGGGAGGGGTAACAGTTAATTAACACCACACTGTGGTGTGTGGGCTACCAGTTAATTAACATTGTACAGTAATATGCTTGGGGCCAGTTAACACCATTTGGAGGTGGGAGGGATAAAATGTAATTAACACCATGCAGTGGTGTAAGTGGTATTAGCTAATTAACACTGTCTGGTGGTGTGTGGGGAACTGGTTAATTAACATTGTGCGGTAGTACATGTGGGACAAGTTAATTATCACCATGCGGTGGTGGTGGTAGTGGTGATGGTGGGTGGAGTCATGGTTAATTAACATCGTTTTAGTGGGTGGGGTGATGGATAATTAACACTGTTTTAGTGGGTGGTGTCATGAATAATTTACACTGTTTTAGTGGGTGGGGTCATAAATATTTAACACTGTTTTAGTGTGGGGGTCATGAATAAGTAGTGGGCAGGGTCATGGATAATTAGTGGGTGGGGTCAAGGATAATTAGTGGGCAGGGTCATATATCTTCTCATTCTCTTTCTTTGGTCATCACATAAATTTATTTATTAAAAGCCTGAAAAGTTCTTGTCGTTGAGGTCAGGGTTAGATGTTAGATGTTTATTATCTCCATTAATACTAAAGAAATGGAAGGATCTTACAAGGATAGAACAGACTGTGTGTGTGTGTGTGTGTGTGACAGACCTGAGACCCCTCATTCGTCTTTTATTCTCTAACTGGTTATTTTGCTGCAGCTGGTTTTAATAAATGCTCCATTGAAAAGCTGAAAACACACACTCCGAGGCCAAGGAGCTGTGGGAACAGAAGCAGATCACGCTCATTATTATAACACACACACACACACACACACGAGCGTTTAAAAAGTGCAGATCCATCAGAACCCTTTCTGCTCCTGATGTGGATGGTTTGAAGGGGAAGCAGTGAGGCGCTCCACATCCCTACTGTGCGGTCCGATAATTACACACTGCCCTGATATGTGTTTGTGTATGTGTGTGAGTGTGTGTGTATGTGTGTGTGAGTGTATGTGTGTGTGTAAGCCCGGGAAAAACCTTTTGACACAGGCTGCGTCTCAAATCACACTGTGATCTAATACTGTAAAGCATTTATTATGTAGAAGTGCAGATCAGAACTGAAAGCTTCATTACATTGTGTGTGTGTGTGTGTGTGTGTGTATGTTTGTGTGTGTGTGTGTGTTTCAGCCAGTAACTGTGTCCCCGAATGGGATGGCTTTGTTTGTTGGCCTGAAGGAGTTCCAGGACGGACGGTGTCTGCTTCCTGTCCAGAGTATGTTTACGACTTCAACCACAAAGGTGACCCTCACACACTCACACACACTCACAGAGATAAAGAAAGAAAGAAAGAAAGAAAGAAAGAAAGAAAGAAAGAAAGAAAGAAAGAAAGAAAGAAAGAAAGATTAAAGTAATGTCACTAGAGTAGACAGAAATAAAAGAACTGAATGAATTGATATGACAGGAAATGAAGCAAAGATGAGAGAAGAGAAGAGAAGAGAAGAGAAGAGAAGAGAAGAGAAGAGAAGAGAAGAGAAGAGAAGAGAAGAGAAGAAAAATAAAGACTGAGAGAAAACATCTGAAAAAGAAAACAGAAATTTAAAAAAAGTAAAAGAAAGAAAGAAAGAAAGAAAGAAAGAAAGAAAGAAAAGAACTGTAGATATTTAAAGCTCTAATCAGATAGTGTGACTGCGGTACACCATCCCTGCTGAGTGATCTGAAGGCTGCATTGTTCTGAACATCTCAGGAGACCTCTGGGGAGTGGTGAGTGAAGGGATTAGTGAGGTGGACGTGGAGCAGCAGTAACAGGTGATGTGATGGGAAAGGTGATGGGTGAGGAAAACCCCTCTGAGATCAGAGAGGAACCAGCCCTCGAACCAGACACTGGAGAGTGGGATTATGAATCGTTCCTCTTGTGGAACTGTGGACTCTATGGTCATTCAGCCAGGAAATTCATTTCAGTTCTAACATTAGGTCTTATTGAAGATATCATCTGATGGAGATTTGAGAGAGAAACTTTCGTATCAATTGTACTCCGAAGTCATCTCCATGGTGTCTATGTGGTTTTATCCACTACAAGCCCATGTATCTCCAGACTCCATGTGGAGAACCTCAGCAGCAGTCAGTGGCCTCCAGGTGAGGAGACTGCAAGGGCAACAGGATGGATCAGGCAGGTCCAGACTGAGGTAGAGCAGATTTTCCAAATCTGTCAGATCCTATAGGCCATTTTGCTGCTTCTTCAATCCCTTGCCATTTTGAGACTGGACCACTACAACTTGTTCCTCTCTGCACCATCCAACCTCTACAACTGATCCAGACCTTTTGAAAATCCCCATGTTCTTCCACACCTTGCCTTCCTGTAGCTGCTGCCATATTCACTCTCACACTGCCCAACTAAACCCACCATCTCGTAGGGTTGTCCTTCAAGGTTCTTCTCTGTCCTGACACCCAGGCGGTGGAGTAAACTTCACAAGTCCAAACATCTGAGTCACTGGCTGTCTTCTAGAAGATCTACTTCATTCAGATGATTCAGATTTCAGATCACTTCTGCACGTTACTCTGGATAAATGTGTTTGCTAAATGATGTAAATGTAATGTAAATGTAATCCACTTAGAGGTTCTGCTACATTACCATCAGTGTAGGCCAGGGTACGTGAACAAAGGTTCTGCTCAGTGACCCACAGAGTACACAGTACCCACACAGTACCACGCAGCATGAGATGTCAGTCAGTAAAGTGCAGATGGTCAGTGCTGGTGATTCATATGCATGGAATATATTACATTTTATTCAACTGCTTGAATTTATTATGCCTTAAATTCTTCACTTTCATTCATTGTATGAATAAAAGGAAAATGAAAGTTTATGTGCGTGTGTGTGTGCGTGTGTGTGTGTGTGTGTGTCTAGGCCATGCCTACAGGAAGTGTGATGTGAATGGAAGTTGGAAACTCACTGCAACGAACAAGACATGGGCGAATTACAGCGAATGTGCGAAGTTCATCACAAACTACAATGACACCCGTGACAGGGTATAATACACACACACACACACACACACACACACACGCACACATACATACATACGCACACACACACACACATACGCACACACACACACACACACACACACATACACACATACGCACACACACATACGCACACACACACACACACACACACACACATACACACATACGCACACACACACACACATACACATACACACACACACACATACACATACACACATACGCACACACACACACACATACACACACACACACACACACACACACACGCACACATACGCACACACACACACACGCACGCACACACACACACATACACACACACAAACGCACACACACACACATACGCGCGCACACACACACGCACACACACATACGCGCACACTCACACACACACATACGCACACACACACACAGGCACGCACACATACACACACACACAAATGCACTCACACACACACACACATGCACATACATACACACACGCACACACATACACACACACATACGCACACACACACACATACACACACACAAACGCACACACATATACGCACACATACACACACACACACATACACACACACACATACACGCACACTCACACACACACACATACACACACACACACACAAACGCACACACATGCACACACATACACACACAAACGCACACACATGCACACACATACACACACACACATACGTACACACACGCACACACATACACATACACACGCACATACACATATGCACACACATACATACACATACGCACACACATGCACACACACACACACACTCACATTACACATACACCCCCACCTCTTTTACTGACAGAAAGGCCACACCTCCTTTACAAAGAAGCACTGAAGCCACACCTCCTTTACTGACAAACAGAAAGGCCACACCTCCTTTTCTGACAAACACGGAGGCCACACCTCCACTGTAAACGAACACAGAGGCCACACCTCCTTACTACCAAACACAGAGGCCACACCTCCACTGTAAACGAACACAGAGGCCACACCTCCTTACTACCAAACACAGAGGCCACACCTCCTTTACTACTAAACACAGAGGCCAAACCCCCTTTACTAACAAACACAGAGGCCACACCTCCTTTACTAACAAACACATAGGCCACACCTCCATTATCTCCTTTTTCTGGGTCTTTTGTATTCACAAGTTTTTGCAACCCTTGCTGTGCATGTGTGTGTGTGTGTGTGTGTGTGTGTGTGTGTGTGTGTGTGTGTCTGCTCCCCACAGCTATTTAATGAAAAATTCATCTGCACCAATGAAAAGCTTCTGAACCGCAGACTGAAGTTGTTTGGCTTCGTCTCATACTCTAAATGCTAACAGACGCTCACTGCCACACACACACACACACACACACACTATGCCATACTGCTATAAACCCAAATAATGCATTTGCAAATTTAGATCAAATGCATTCAAAATCAGGGCAAGAATAGGTATATTAATACACACACAAACAAACAAACAAACAATAAATAAATAAATAAATAAATAAATGTGTATTTGTTCACACACACAGGAAGTGTTCGACAGACTTTACCTCATCTACACCATTGGATACTCCATCTCATTCGGCTCCCTCATGGTGGCCATCGTCATCCTCGGATACTTCAGGTGAGTCAAATTCCTTTATTTATAACAGAATTCCTCTTTCAATCACTGTTCTCTCTCTCTGCTGTTCTCTCTCTCTGCTGTTCTCTCTCTTTGCTGTTCTCTCTCTCTGTTGTTCACTCTCTCTCTCTGCTGTTCCCTCTCTCTGCTGTTCTCTCTCTCGGTTGTTCACTCTCTGCTGTTCTCTCTCTCTGCTGTTCCCTCTCTCTGCTGTTCTCTCTCTCTGCTGTTCCCTCTCTCTGCTGTTCTCTCTCTCTGCTGTTCCCTCTCTCTGCTGTTCCCTCTCTCTGCTGTTCTCTCTCTCTGTTGTTCACTCTCTGCTGTTCTCTCTCTCTGCTGTTCTCTCTCTCTCAGCTGTTCCCTCTCTCTGCTGTTCCCTCTCTCAGCTGTTCTCTCTCTCTGCTGTTCTCTCTCTCTGTTGTTCACTCTCTCTGCTGTTCCCTCTCTCTGCTGTTCCCTCTCTCTGCTGTTCTCTCTCTCTGTTGTTCACTCTCTGCTGTTCCCTCTCTCTGCTGTTCTCTCTCTCTGTTGTTCACTCTCTGCTGTTCTCTCTCAGCTGTTCCCTCTCTCTGCTGTTCTCTCTCTCTGCTGTTCTCTCTCTCTGCTGTTCCCCCTCTCAGCTGTTCCCTCTCTCTTGTGTTCTCTCTCTGCTGTTCCCTCTCTCTGCTGTTCTCTCTCTCTGCTGTTCTCTCTCTCAGCTGTTCTCTCTCTCTGCTGTTCTCTCTCTCTCTGCTGTTCTCTCTCTCAGCTGTTCACTCTCTGCTGTTCTCTCTCAGCATTTCACTCTCTGCTGTTCACTCTCTGCTGTTCTCTCTGCTGTTCTCTTGTTGTAATCTCATTCTGATGTGTGTTGGTGTGTGACTGTGATGCTTCCAGCCTCCAGTTCGTCTCTTTTTGTTCATTACTAATAGAAGTGTGCTTCCTGCTTCACTGCGTTGTTTATCCCAGTGTCTCATTTAACTGGACATGCAGTGTTTCATTTAACTGGACATGCTGCACTTTCAGCACAGAGGACACTGGGGAAGTCCAGCGGCTGCGTCTCAAACATGTTGGGATTTTAGACAGGAGGATTATGCCTAGGCCACTTCCTCTGACTTAAGTCTTCCCAGTGTGTTAATACACTATCACAGCTTCAGAGTTTCTAGAGAATTCTTTATTTTACACAAACCCACTCTTCCAGTCATTTTGGTGGTATCCATTTCCTGTTCAGCACTTCCTGTTCAGCACTTCCTGTTCAGCACTTCCTGTTATTCCATGATTGCACTAATTTCCAGATGAATAAATTTAATTCTATATTTTGCCTTAAGAGTTAGCAGTCTCATTTTCATTCAAGGATCAATAAACATATAGACAGCCAGACTGGTAAAGAGACAGACAGACTGACAGAGAGACAGACAGACTGGTAGAGAGACAGACAGACTGATAGACAGACCGACAGACTGGTAGAGAGGCAGACAGACTGATAGACAGACAGACTGGTAGAGACAGACAGACTGATAGACAGACAGACAGACTGGTAGAGACAGGCAGACTGGTAGAGACAGACAGACTGGTAGAGGCAGACAGACTGGTAGAGAGACAGAGACAGACTGATAGAGAGACAGACAGACTGATAGACAGACAAACAGACTGGTAGAGAGACAGACAGATTGGTAAAGAAACAGACAGACTGACAGAGAGACAGACAGACTGATAGCGAGACAGACAGACAGACAGACATGTCCTTATAGACATGGATTGAACTTAACCTTCTCTTATGTTAAACTGAGCTTAAGATCTCTGTCTTTGTCTCCGTCTGTCTGTCTGTCTCTCTGTCTCTCTCTGTTTCTCTCTCTCGCTCTCTCTCTCTCTCTCCTCCCCCCAGGCGTCTTCACTGTACGAGGAACTTTATCCACATGCACCTGTTCGTGTCCTTCATGTTGCGAGCGCTCAGCATCTTTGTTAAAGACGTTGTTCTGTATTCGGGAACAAACTTGGATGAGACTCAGCGAATCACAGTCGAGGATCTGAAATCCATCACTGAGGCTCCGCCCACTGAGAAGACCAAGTTTGTACGTGGCTTTTTTTTATACTAAAATCCTGACTGGATCGCTGAGCGTTAAATCTGGAGTTTCTTCTATAATCTGTTTGAAGTTGATAGTGTTTTCTTTCTTTCTTTCTTTCTTTCTTTCTTTCTTTTGTTGCTTTCTTCATTTTTTCATTCTTTTCGTTTTTCTCATCTTTTCTGTTTAAAGCGTGATGACTTTAGCTTTAGACACCTTATTCCTTGAGTCATGTTTAAAGGGAGAAATATCTTGTCATTAATACAAGGATAAATATTCTGTAATTTTCTACAAAGTGCCCTGAGGGGCAGAAAGGGGTGGGGTTATGCAGAAAGGGGTGGGGTTATGTGCAGTTCCTAAAAGCTGGTGTACTTCACTGAATTGTTGGGGTTAATTTTACACTCGGCTCTCTCTGACCTTTTGTTCTGTACTGTTCTGTTCTAGTGGGGTGATGAAAGTTCATGTTATATGGTGTGTGTGTGTGTGTGTGAGCAGCTGTTAAAAGGAAATTAATATGTAAAATTAATCTAAAAGTTTTCTGCTGAATGAAAAGTAGAATTGTACAGAAGTGATTAAATACTCGTTGTTGGATTAGTTGCAGATAAAATTCATTTTATTTTTATTTATTAATTCCTCATTGTTGTTGTTGTTGTTGTTGTTGTTGCGGTTGAAGATCGGCTGTAAGATCACAGTCACGCTCTTCCTGTACTTCCTTGCGACGAATTATTACTGGATCCTGGTGGAAGGCCTTTACCTCCACAGCCTCATCTTCATGACCTTCTTCTCTGACAGAAAGTACCTCTGGGGCTTCACTGTCATTGGCTGGGGTAAGTAAAGGGGCGGAGCTGCATTCACAGGAACTGTTCTGATTGGTTACCAGGGACATTTTCTTATGTTATAAATTTTTCTTATATTTATGATATAGATTTAAAATGTAATGTAATTGTCTTAGGTTTATTTACAACAGAATTTATTTATTATGTGTAAAATGTAGTATATAAATGTCTAGAATCTGTCTTTATTTCTTTTTCTTTTCTTTCTTGCTCTCTTGATGTACTTTCTAGAAGACAGAGTGTATTCTGTATTGTTTGTGACGACGCTTTAACACTCTGATCTTGCCGGCAATTATTTCTTTCTATTAGAACGTGACAAGATAGAAACATGAAATGTTTTACAGATGAAAAGGAGGGTAATTAGGGTAATTACCCCCGCCTCACCACCTTCTTGAGCTCTTTTATTAAACTGGGTGACTTACCTATGAATGGCTGATAATTGCAGGGGCACACTCCAGGGGAGGGGGAGGGGGAGGGGGAGGTGGTGGGGCTGGAGGCTGTAGGGGCTGTTCATAGGCCGTATCATGAGTCACGTTAGCATGTGGATAAGCTCTGACGCACCTGACAGTGTGTGTATTATGGGATGTTTTTATCTGGACCTCACTGCGCCTGCATTGTACACACTGTGCGAAGTGTGTGTGTGTGTGCACAGCGCATACAATGTGGATGCAGTGGAGTCGCCTCGCGTCAATGATTTATCCTGACCATGATACACTGATAGGTGTCACAATGTTACACTCACATCTCACACTGATACACTCGCATCTCACACTGATACACTCGCATCTCACACTGAAACACTCGCATCTCACACTGATACACTCGCATCTCACACTGATACACTCGCATCTCACACTGATACACTCGCATCTCACACTGATACACTCACATCTCACACTGATACACTAACATCTCACACTGATACACTCACATCTCACACTGATACACTCGCATCTCACACTGATACACTCGCATCTCACACTGATACACTCGCATCTCACACTGATACACTCACATCTCACACTGATACACTAACATCTCACACTGATACACTCACATCTCACACTGATACACTAACATCTCACACTGATACACTCACATCTCACACTGATACACTCACATCTCACACTGATACACTCACATCTCACACTGATACACTCACATCTCACACTGATACACTAACATCTCACACTGATACACTCGCATCTCACACTGATACACTCACATCTCACACTGATACACTCACATCTCACACTGATACACTCACATCTCACACTGATACACTAACATCTCACACTGATACACTCGCATCTCACACTGATACACTCACATATCACACTGATACACTAACATCTCACACTGATACACTCGCATCTCACACTGATACACTCACATCTCACACTGATACACTAACATCTCACACTGATACACTCGCATCTCACACTGATACACTCACATCTCACACTGATACACTAACATCTCACACTGATACACTCGCATCTCACACTGATACACTAACATCTCACACTGATACACTCACATCTCACACTGATACACTCGCATCTCACACTGATACACTCGCATCTCACACTGATACACTCACATCTCACACTGATACACTCACATTGATACACTCGCATCTCACACTGATACACTCGCATCTCACACTGATACACTCACATCTCACACTGATACACTCGCATCTCACACTGATACACTTGCATCTCACACTGATACACTCACATCTCACACTGATACACTCACACTGATACACTCGCATCTCACACTGATACACTTGCATCTCACACTGATACACTCACATCTCACACTGATACACTCGCATCTCACACTGATACACTCGCATCTCACACTGATACACTAACATCTCACACTGATACACTCACATTGATACACTCGCATCTCACACTGATACACTCGCATCTCACACTGATACACTCGCATCTCACACTGATACACTCGCATCTCACACTGATACACTTGCATCTCACACTGATACACTCACATCTCACACTGATACACTCGCATCTCACACTGATACACTCGCATCTCACACTGATACACTAACATCTCACACTGATACACTCACATTGATACACTCGCATCTCACACTGATACACTCGCATCTCACACTGATACACTCGCATCTCACACTGATACACTCACATCTCACACTGATACACTCACATCTCACACTGATACACTCACATCTCACACTGATACACTCACATCTCACACTGATACACTCACATCTCACACTGATACACTCGCATCTCACACTGATACACTTGCATCTCACACTGATACACTAACATCTCACACTGATACACTAACATCTCACACTGATACAATAACATCTCACACTGATACACTAACATCTCACACTGATACACTCGCATCTCACACTGATACACTCACATCTCACGCTGATACACTCACACTGATACACTAACATCTCACATTGATACACTCACATCTCACACTGATACACTCACATCTCACACTGATACACTAACATCTCACACTGATACACTAACATCTCACACTGATACACTAACATCTCACACTGATACACTCATATCTCACACTGATACACTAACATCTCACACTGATACACTCACATCTCACACTGATACACTCGCATCTCACACTGATACACTCACATCTCACACTGATACACTCACATCTCACACTGATACACTCACACTGATACACTCGCATCTCACACTGATACACTCACACTGATACACTAACATTGATACACTCACATCTCACACTGATACACTCACATTGATACACTCACACTGATACACATACATCTCACACTGATACACTCATATCTCACACTGATACACTAACATCTCACACTGATACACTCGCATCTCACACTGATACACTCACATCTCACACTGATACACTCACACTGATACACTCACATCTCACACTGATACACTCACATCTCACACTGATACACTAACATCTCACACTGATACACTCACATCTCACACTGATACACTCACATCTCACACTGATACACTCGCATCTCACACTGATACACTCACATCTCACACTGATACACTCGCATCTCACACTGATACACTCACATCTCACACTGATACACTCACACTGATACACTAACATCTCACACTGATACACTAACATCTCACACTGATACACTCACATCTCACACTGATACACTCACATCTCACACTGATACACTCACATCTCACACTGATACACTCGCATCTCACACTGATACACTAACATTTCACACTGATACACTAACATCTCACACTGATACACTCGCATCTCACACTGATACACTCACATTTCACACTGATACACTAACATCTCACACTGATACACTCGCATCTCACACTGATACACTCGCATCTCACACTGATACACTCACATCTCACACTGATACACTCACATCTCACACTGATACACTCACATCTCACACTGATACACTCACATCTCACACTGATACACTCACATCTCACACTGATACACTCGCATCTCACACTGATACACTAACATCTCACACTGATACACTAACATCTCACACTGATACACTAACATCTCACACTGATACACTCACATCTCACACTGATACACTAACATCTCACACTGATACACTCACATCTCACACTGATACACTAACATCTCACACTGATACACTCGCATCTCACACTGATACACTCGCATCTCACACTGATACACTCGCATCTCACACTGATACACTCACATCTCACACTGATACACTCACATCTCACACTGATACACTCACACTGATACACTAACATCTCACACTGATACACTAACATCTCACACTGATACACTCACATCTCACACTGATACACTCACATCTCACACTGATACACTCACATCTCACACTGATACACTCGCATCTCACACTGATACACTAACATTTCACACTGATACACTAACATCTCACACTGATACACTCGCATCTCACACTGATACACTCACATTTCACACTGATACACTAACATCTCACACTGATACACTCGCATCTCACACTGATACACTCGCATCTCACACTGATACACTCACATCTCACACTGATACACTCACATCTCACACTGATACACTCACATCTCACACTGATACACTCGCATCTCACACTGATACACTAACATCTCACACTGATACACTAACATCTCACACTGATACACTAACATCTCACACTGATACACTAACATCTCACACTGATACACTCATATCTCACACTGATACACTAACATCTCACACTGATACACTCGCATCTCACACTGATACACTCGCATCTCACACTGATACACTCACATCTCACACTGATACACTCACATCTCACACTGATACACTCGCATCTCACACTGATACACTCACATCTCACACTGATACACTCACATTGATACACTCGCATCTCACACTGATACACTCGCATCTCACACTGATACACTCACATCTCACACTGATACACTCGCATCTCACACTGATACACTCGCATCTCACACTGATACACTAACATCTCACACTGATACACTCACACTGATACACTCGCATCTCACACTGATACACTTGCATCTCACACTGATACACTCACATCTCACACTGATACACTCGCATCTCACACTGATACACTCACATCTCACACTGATACACTCACATTGATACACTCGCATCTCACACTGATACACTCGCATCTCACACTGATACACTCGCATCTCACACTGATACACTCGCATCTCACACTAATACACTTGCATCTCACACTGATACACTCACATCTCACACTGATACACTCGCATCTCACACTGATACACTCGCATCTCACACTGATACACTAACATCTCACACTGATACACTCACATTGATACACTCGCATCTCACACTGATACACTCGCATCTCACACTGATACACTCACATCTCACACTGATACACTCACATCTCACACTGATACACTCACATCTCACACTGATACACTCACATCTCACACTGATACACTCACATCTCACACTGATACACTCGCATCTCACACTGATACACTTGCATCTCACACTGATACACTAACATCTCACACTGATACACTCGCATCTCACACTGATACACTAACATCTCACACTGATACAATAACATCTCACACTGATACACTAACATCTCACACTGATACACTCGCATCTCACACTGATACACTCACATCTCACGCTGATACACTCACACTGATACACTAACATCTCACATTGATACACTCACATCTCACACTGATACACTCACATCTCACACTGATACACTAACATCTCACACTGATACACTAACATCTCACACTGATACACTAACATCTCACACTGATACACTCATATCTCACACTGATACACTAACATCTCACACTGATACACTCACATCTCACACTGATACACTCGCATCTCACACTGATACACTCACACTGATACACTCGCATCTCACACTGATACACTCACATCTCACACTGATACACTCACATCTCACACTGATACACTCACATCTCACACTGATACACTCACACTGATACACTCGCATCTCACACTGATACACTCACACTGATACACTAACATTGATACACTCACATCTCACACTGATACACTCACATTGATACACTCACACTGATACACATACATCTCACACTGATACACTCATATCTCACACTGATACACTAACATCTCACACTGATACACTCGCATCTCACACTGATACACTCACATCTCACACTGATACACTCACACTGATACACTCACATCTCACACTGATACACTCACATCTCACACTGATACACTCACATCTCACACTGATACACTAACATCTCACACTGATACACTCACATCTCACACTGATACACTCACATCTCACACTGATACACTCGCATCTCACACTGATACACTCACATCTCACACTGATACACTCGCATCTCACACTGATACACTCACATCTCACACTGATACACTCACATCTCACACTGATACACTCACACTGATACACTAACATCTCACACTGATACACTAACATCTCACACTGATACACTCACATCTCACACTGATACACTCACATCTCACACTGATACACTCGCATCTCACACTGATACACTAACATTTCACACTGATACACTAACATCTCACACTGATACACTCGCATCTCACACTGATACACTCACATTTCACACTGATACACTAACATCTCACACTGATACACTCGCATCTCACACTGATACACTCGCATCTCACACTGATACACTCACATCTCACACTGATACACTCACATCTCACACTGATACACTCACATCTCACACTGATACACTCACATCTCACACTGATACACTCACATCTCACACTGATACACTCGCATCTCACACTGATACACTAACATCTCACACTGATACACTAACATCTCACACTGATACACTCACATCTCACACTGATACACTCACATCTCACACTGATACACTAACATCTCACACTGATACACTCACATCTCACACTGATACACTAACATCTCACACTGATACACTCGCATCTCACACTGATACACTCGCATCTCACACTGATACACTCGCATCTCACACTGATACACTCACATCTCACACTGATACACTCACACTGATACACTAACATCTCACACTGATACACTCGCATCTCACACTGATACACTAACATCTCACACTGATACACTCACATCTCACACTGATACACTCACATCTCACACTGATACACTCACATCTCACACTGATACACTCGCATCTCACACTGATACACTAACATTTCACACTGATACACTAACATCTCACACTGATACACTCACATTTCACACTGATACACTAACATCTCACACTGATACACTCGCATCTCACACTGATACACTCGCATCTCACACTGATACACTCACATCTCACACTGATACACTCACATCTCACACTGATACACTAACATCTCACACTGATACACTCACATCTCACACTGATACACTAACATCTCACACTGATACACTCACATCTCACACTGATACACTAACATCTCACACTGATACACTAACATCTCACACTGATACACTCGCATCTCACACTGATACACTCACACTGATACACTAACATCTCACACTGATACACTCACATCTCACACTGATACACTCACATCTCACACTGATACACTCACATCTCACACTGATACACTCGCATCTCACACTGATACACTAACATTTCACACTGATACACTAACATCTCACACTGATACACTCGCATCTCACACTGATACACTCACATTTCACACTGATACACTAACATCTCACACTGATACACTCGCATCTCACACTGATACACTCGCATCTCACACTGATACACTCACATCTCACACTGATACACTCACATCTCACACTGATACACTAACATCTCACACTGATACACTCACATCTCACACTGATACACTCACATCTCACACTGATACACTCGCATCTCACACTGATACACTAACATCTCACACTGATACACTAACATCTCACACTGATACACTAACATCTCACACTGATACACTAACATCTCACACTGATACACTCACATCTCACACTGATACACTAACATCTCACACTGATACACTCGCATCTCACACTGATACACTCGCATCTCACACTGATACACTAACATCTCACACTGATACACTAACATCTCACACTGATACACTAACATCTCACACTGATACACTCACATCTCACACTGATACACTAACATCTCACACTGATACACTAACATCTCACACTGATACACTAACATCTCACACTGATACACTCACACTGATACACTCACATCTCACACTGATACACTCACATCTCACACTGATACACTCACATCTCACACTGATACACTAACATCTCACACTGATACACTCACATCTCACACTGATACACTAACATCTCACACTGATACACTCACATCTCACACTGATACACTCACATTTCACACTGATACACTAACATCTCACACTGATACACTCGCATCTCACACTGATACACTAACATCTCACACTGATACACTAACATCTCACACTGATACACTCGCATCTCACACTGATACACTCGCATCTCACACTGATACACTCACACTGATACACTAACATCTCACACTGATACACTCACATCTCACACTGATACAATAACATCTCACACTGATACACTAACATCTCACACTGATACACTTGCATCTCACACTGATACACTCACACTGATACACTAACATCTCACACTGATACACTCGCATCTCACACTGATACACTCACACTGATACACTAACATCTCACACTGATACACTAACATCTCACACTGATACACTCACATCTCACACTGATACACTCACATTTCACACTGATACACTCACATCTCACACTGATACACTCGCATCTCACACTGATACACTAACATCTCACACTGATACAATAACATCTCACACTGATACACTAACATCTCACACTGATACACTCGCATCTCACACTGATACACTCACACTGATACACTAACATCTCACACTGATACACTAACATCTCACACTGATACACTAACATCTCACACTGATACAATAACATCTCACACTGATACACTAACATCTCACACTGATACACTCGCATCTCACACTGATACACTCACACTGATACACTAACATCTCACACTGATACACTAACATCTCACACTGATACACTCGCATCTCACACTGATACACTCACACTGATACACTAACATCTCACACTGATACACTAACATCTCACACTGATACAATAACATCTCACACTGATACACTAACATCTCACACTGATACACTCGCATCTCACACTGATACACTAACATCTCACACTGATACACTCACATCTCACACTGATACACTCACATCTCACACTGATACACTAACATCTCACACTGATACACTAACATCTCACACTGATACACTAACATCTCACACTGATACACTCATATCTCACACTGATACACTAACATCTCACACTGATACACTCGCATCTCACACTGATACACTCGCATCTCACACTGATACACTCGCATCTCACACTGATACACTCACATCTCACACTGATACACACATCTCACACTGATACACACACATCTCACACTGATACACTCACATCTCACACTGATACACTCACACTGATACACTCGCATCTCACACTGATACACTCGCATCTCACACTGATACACTCACACTGATACACTCACACTGATACACTAACATTGATACACTCACATCTCACACTGATACACTCACATTGATACACTCACACTGATACACTCACATCTCACACTGATACACTAACATCTCACACTGATACACTCACATTGATACACTCACACTGATACACTCACATCTCACACTGATACACTCACATCTCACACTGATACACTCACATCTCACACTGATACACTAACATCTCACACTAATACACTCGCATCTCACACTGATACACTCACATCTCACACTGATACACTCACACTGATACACTCGCATCTCACACTGATACACTCACATCTCACACTGATACACTTGCATCTCACACTGATACACTCACACGTATACACTCACATCTCACACTGATACACTCGCATCTCACACTGATACACTCACATCTCACACTGATACACTCACACTGATACACTCGCATCTCACACTGATACACTCGCATCTCACACTGATACACTCACACTGATACACTAACATCTCACACTGAATCACTCACATCTCACACTGATACACTCACATCTCACACTGATACACTCGCATCTCACACTGATACACTCACACTGATACACTCGCATCTCACACTGATACACTCACATCTCACACTGATACACTCACATCTCACACTGATACACTCACATCTCACACTGATACACTCACATCTCACACTGATACACTCACATCTCACACTGATACACTCACATCTCACACTGATACACTCACATCTCACACTGATACACTCACACTGATACACTCGCATCTCACACTGATACACTCGCATCTCACACTGATACACTCGCATCTCACACTGATACACTCGCATCTCACACTGATACACTCACACTGATACACTCGCATCTCACACTGATACACTCACATCTCACACTGATACACTCACATCTCACACTGATACACTCACACTGATACACTAACATCTCACACTGATACACTCACATCTCACACTGATACACTCGCATCTCACACTGATACACTCACACTGATACACTCGCATCTCACACTGATACACTCACATCTCACACTGATACACTCACATCTCACACTGATACACTCACATCTCACACTGATACACTCACATCTCACACTGATACACTCACACTGATACACTCGCATCTCACACTGATACACTCGCATCTCACACTGATACACTCGCATCTCACACTGATACACTCGCATCTCACACTGATACACTCACACTGATACACTCGCATCTCACACTGATACACTCACATCTCACACTGATACACTCACATCTCACACTGATACACTCACACTGATACACTCGCATCTCACACTGATACACTCACACTGATACACTCACACTGATACACTAACATTGATACACTCACATCTCACACTGATACACTCACATCTCACACTGATACACTTGCATCTCACACTGATACACTCACACTTATACACTCACATCTCACACTGATACACTCGCATCTCACACTGATACACTCACATCTCACACTGATACACTCACACTGATACACTCGCATCTCACACTGATACACTCGCATCTCACACTGATACACTCACACTGATACACTCACATCTCACACTGAATCACTCACATCTCACACTGATACACTCACATCTCACACTGATACACTCGCATCTCACACTGATACACTCACACTGATACACTCGCATCTCACACTGATACACTCACATCTCACACTGATACACTCACATCTCACACTGATACACTCACATCTCACACTGATACACTCACACTGATACACTCGCATCTCACACTGATACACTCGCATCTCACACTGATACACTCGCATCTCACACTGATACACTAACATCTCACACTGATACACTAACATCTCACACTGATACACTAACATCACACTGATACACTCACACTGATACACTCGCATTTCACACTGATACACTCACATCTCACACTGATACACTAACATCTCACACTGATACACTAACATCTCACACTGATACACTCACATCTCACACTGATACACTCACATCTCACACTGATACACTCGCATCTCACACTGATACACTAACATTTCACACTGATACACTCGCATCTCACACTGATACACTCGCATCTCACACTGATACACTCGCATCTCACACTGATACACTCGCATCTCACACTGATACACTCGCATCTCACACTGATACACTCACATCTCACACTGATACACTAACATCTCACACTGATACACTCACATCTCACACTGATACACTCACATCTCACACTGATACACTCGCATCTCACACTGATACACTAACATCTCACACTGATACACTAACATCTCACACTGATACACTAACATCTCACACTGATACACTCACATCTCACACTGATACACTAACATCTCACACTGATACACTCACATCTCACACTGATACACTCGCATCTCACACTGATACACTAACATCTCACACTGATACACTAACATCTCACACTGATACACTCACATCTCACACTGATACACTCACATCTCACACTGATACACTAACATCTCACACTGATACACTAACATCTCACACTGATACACTAACATCTCACACTGATACACTCACATCTCACACTGATACACTCACACTGATACACTCACATCTCACACTGATACACTCACATCTCACACTGATACACTCACATCTCACACTGATACACTCACATCTCACACTGATACACTAACATCTCTCACTGATACACTCACATCTCACACTGATACACTCACATCTCACACTGATACACTCACATCTCACACTGATACACTAACATCTCTCACTGATACACTCACACTGATACACTCACATCTCACACTGATACACTCACATCTCACACTGATACACTCACACTGATACACTCACATCTCACACTGATACACTCACACTGATACACTCACATCTCACACTGATACACTCACATCTCACACTGATACACTCACATCTCACACTGATACACTCACATCTCACACTGATACACTCGCATCTCACACTGATACACTCACATCTCACACTGATACACTCACACTGATACACTCGCATCTCACACTGATACACTCACATCTCACACTGATACACTCACACTTATACACTCGCATCTCACACTGATACACTCGCATCTCACACTGATACACTCGCATCTCACACTGATACACTCACATCTCACACTGATACACTCACATCTCACACTGATACACTCACACTGATACACTAACATCTCACACTGAATCACTCACATCTCACACTGATACACTCACATCTCACACTGATACACTCGCATCTCACACTGATACACTCGCATCTCACACTGATACACTCACACTGATACACTCGCATCTCACACTGATACACTCACATCTCACACTGATACACTCACATCTCACACTGATACACTCACATCTCACACTGATACACTCACACTGATACACTCACATCTCACACTGATACACTCGCATCTCACACTGATACACTCGCATCTCACACTGATACACTCGCATCTCACACTGATACACTAACATCTCACACTGATACACTAACATCTCACACTGATACACTCACACTGATACACTCGCATCTCACACTGATACACTCACATCTCACACTGATACACTAACATCTCACACTGATACACTCACACTGATACACTCACATCTCACACTGATACACTCACATCTCACACTGATACACTAACATCTCACACTGATACACTCGCATCTCACACTGATACACTAACATTTCACACTGATACACTAACATCTCACACTGATACACTCGCATCTCACACTGATACACTCACACTGATACACTCACATCTCACACTGATACACTCGCATCTCACACTGATACACTAACATCTCACACTGATACACTAACATCACACACTGATACACTCACATCTCACACTGATACACTCACATCTCACACTGATACACTAACATCTCACACTGATACACTCGCATCTCACACTGATACACTAACATTTCACACTGATACACTAACATCTCACACTGATACACTCGCATCTCACACTGATACACTCACACTGATACACTCACATCTCACACTGATACACTCACATCTCACACTGATACACTAACATCTCACACTGATACACTAACATCACACACTGATACACTCACATCTCACACTGATACACTCACATCTCACACTGATACACTAACATCTCACACTGATACACTCGCATCTCACACTGATACACTAACATTTCACACTGATACACTAACATCTCACACTGATACACTCGCATCTCACACTGATACACTCACACTGATACACTCACATCTCACACTGATACACTCACATCTCACACTGATACACTAACATCTCACACTGATACACTCACATCTCACACTGATACACTAACATCTCACACTGATACACTCGCATCTCACACTGATACACTAACATCTCACACTGATACACTAACATCACACACTGATACACTCACATCTCACACTGATACACTCACATCTCACACTGATACACTAACATCTCACACTGATACACTCGCATCTCACACTGATACACTAACATTTCACACTGATACACTAACATCTCACACTGATACACTCGCATCTCACACTGATACACTCACACTGATACACTCACATCTCACACTGATACACTCACATCTCACACTGATACACTCGCATCTCACACTGATACACTAACATCTCACACTGATACACTCACATCTCACACTGATACACTAACATCTCACACTGATACACTAACATCTCACACTGATACAATAACATCTCACACTGATACACTCACATCTCACACTGATACACTCACATCTCACACTGATACACTCACATCTCACACTGATACACTCACATCTCACACTGATACACTAACATCTCACACTGATACACTCGCATCTCACACTGATACACTAACATTTCACACTGATACACTAACATCTCACACTGATACACTCGCATCTCACACTGATACACTCACATCTCACACTGATACACTCACATCTCACACTGATACACTAACATCTCACACACACACACACACAAACACTCACAAACACACACACACACACACACACACTAACACTCACAAATACACACACACCACCTTAATTAATTAATGAGTTTTTATTGGTATGGCTGATTGATTCACTCTCCCATCTTGCAGGCGTCCCTGCGATGTTCGTCACCGTTTGGGCGAGTGTTCGAGCCACACTTGCTGACACGGAGTGAGTAAAACACACACACACACTATTCACTGCTAGAAATAATGAGTATGGTCTGTCAATCACAGTAGTGTTGAGGTGATGACCAGTATGTTGAGGATGAATAGATTGGCTGACAAATGTGTGTGTGTGTGTGTGTGTGATGCAGATGCTGGGACCTGAGTGCTGGTAATCTGAAATGGATTGTGCAGATCCCCATTCTGACAGCCATCGCGGTGAGGATTCACACACACGTTTTTTAATCAACACCTTCTGTCCAATCAGAGTGCAGGATTCAGGGTGGTGTTTTATTACTGTTACTGTAGAACTGTGACATTTCCCCACCAACAGATGTGATGAATTTCTAACGAGGTTTCAGTGAATCATTTATCAGCCTCCATTGTGTTTTATTTTAAAGATTAATTTCCTGCTCTTCTTGAACATCATCCGAGTTTTGGCTACGAAGCTGAGGGAGAGTAACGCGGGCCGCTGTGACAGCAGACAGCAGTACAGGTGAGCGAGGAGATATTCCACTCTTCCACTCTTTAAATAATCACCTGCTTTCATAATCAGCTCTGATAGACCACAGCAGCATCTCACTGACCTGCTGACCTTTCTCTCTCTCTTTACATTCTTTTATTGTTTCCTTTATTTATTTGAGAAGAGATTTTTTTTAATTCATCTAATAAATCATCAAAACACTAAATCAATAAATAAGTAAAAATGTTTAGAATGATTTACTAAATTAACTTCATATTTTTATTCTTTAATAAACATTACAAGTTTCACTTGTTTTTATTTTTATATTGATTGTGCCATCAGTTTTTTAATGATGTTAAAATTAGTAATAAATTAATTAAATTTGGATTTCAATATTAACATAGTGATGAGTAAATTCTGCTTTTCAAGTTTTTTTTTTTTGGCCTTCTGTTATGTAAATTACTTTTTATTTTTTTTTATTTTTTAGTCTTTTTTATTTTTTAGCTAATTTATGTTCAGTTAAAAAATGTATTTATTTAATTTCAATTATTTTAGCAAATAGCAATGACAACTGCACAATTTTAATTTCACAGAATTAGTTGATTTATGTGCAGCTCATTTGTTAAATATTATTTATTTATGTTTTTTAAGCAATTTTGTTTACATTAGGTAATAATATATTTGTTTGAAATTAATATTTTATTACTTACATTTCAATATTCACATAGTGATGAGTAAATTCTGCTTTTTTCTTTGGCCTTGTGTTATATAAATTTTATCTTTTTATATTTTATATAAATTGATATTCGTGTTAAATACATTGTTATCAAAATATTGTTTTTTTTGTCTTTTGTATTATTTAAATTTGTTTAATTTAAATAATATATTTTAAATTTTAATTGAAAATTTAATTAATTTATTTATTTTATTAATTAATTTATTTATTTATTTTGTGGCCATGCCATGATGAAGATAATGATGATGATAATGATGAAGATGATGATGATAGTGCTGAAGATGATGATGAGGAAGATAATGATGATGATAATGATGTACATGATGATGATGATGATGAAGATAATGCTGATGTTGAAGATGATGATGATGAGGAAGATGATAATGATGAAGATGATGAAGATAATGAGGAAGATGATGATGAAGATAATGATGAAGATGATGATAGTGCTGAAGATGATGATGAGGAAGATAATGATGATGATAATGATGTAGATGATGATGATGATAATGATGAAGATAATGCTGATGTTGAAGATGATGATGACGATGATGATAATGATGATAATGCTGAAGATGATGATAGTGATGATAGTGATGAAGATGAAGATAATGATGTAGATGATGATGATGATGAGGAAGATGATAATGATGAAGATGATGAAGATAATGAGGAAGATGATGATGAAGATAATGATGAAGATGATGATAGTGCTGAAGATGATGATGAGGAAGATAATGATGATGATAATGATGTAGATGATGATGATGATGATGAAGATAATGCTGATGTTGAAGATGATGATGACGATGATGATAATAATGATGATAATGCTGAAGATGATGATGATGATGATGATGATGATAGTGATGAAGATGAAGATAATGATGTAGATGATGATGATGATGATGAGGAAGATGATAATGATAATGATGAAGATAATGAGAAAGATGATGAGGAAGATAATGCTGATGATGATGACGATAATAATGATGTAGATGATGATGACGATAATGATGTAGATGATGATGATGAGGAAGATGATGATGATGATGATGATAATGCTGAAGATGATGATAATGCTGAAGATGATGATGATGAAGATGATGATGATAGTGATGAAGATGATGATGAAGATAATGATGTAGATGATGATGAGGAAGATGATGATGATGATGATAATGCTGAAGATGATGATGATGATAGTGATGAAGATGATGATGAAGATAATGATGTAGATGATGATGAGGAAGATGATGATGATGATGATGATAATGCTGAAGATGATGATGATGGTTGTTGTTGTTTGTGTTCAGGAAGCTGTTGAAGTCCACTCTGGTGCTGATGCCGCTGTTTGGTGTTCACTACATCGTGTTCATGGCCATGCCGTACACTGAGGTGTCTGGAGTCCCCTGGCAGATTCAGATGCACTGCGAGATGCTCATTAACTCCTTCCAGGTATCGATTGTTTTATTTTGAACATCCTTTTATCCCATTTAGCCTCGAGAAGGACGACTCACGCATGTGTCCAGTTACGTTGCCTAGCAACGAGGACAAGAGGTTAAAATGAAGATTCATTCGTTATCCAAATCCGAGCCAATTATCCGAGACACGCTCTCTGCTTCGTCTCTGTCCAGATCTACCAGGCTAATGCGGCTAGCAAACAGCCTCCAGGTTAGCGACGTGCGTGTCGAACTGACCACAAACTCACCCCGGAGGACATTTCATTAACAAATGCAACAGAAATCATTAGATACGTTCAACATTTCATTTACTGTGGAGAAAGGGTTGAGTTTTTCAGTTTTTAGTAATAATTCAGTGAAAAAGGAAGTGACCATCCTGTTTCAGATACAATACATTTCTTAGTTTTATTTTATTACTTTAAAAAATGCCCTCCCAAATGTAACAATTTTTTATCTTTGTATTTTGTTCTTTTTAAGCCCCTCCCCTTTCCTTTTATTCTCCAAAAGGGTTCAAAAGAATTATTTCACTTTAAATTATTATTGTTCTCTCGTGAGTTAGTAGCTGTCTCACTGTCTGATGAGTTAGTAGCTGTCTGACTGTCTGATGAGTTAGTAGCTGTCTCACTGTCTGATGAGTTAGTAGCTGTCTGACTGTCTGATGAGTTAGTAGCTGTCTCACTGTATGATGAGTTAGTAGCTGTCTGACTGTCTGATGAGTTAGTAGCTGTCTCACTGTATGATGAGTTAGTAGCTGTCTGACTGTCTGATGAGTTAGTAGCTGTCTCACTGTATGATGAGTTAGTAGCTGTCTGACTGTCTGATGAGTTAGTAGCTGTCTGACTGTCTGATGAGTTAGTAGCTGTCTCACTGTCTGATGAGTTAGTAGCTGTCTCACTGTATGATGAGTTAGTAGCTGTCTGACTGTCTGATGAGTTAGTAGCTGTCTGACTGTCTGATGAGTTAGTAGCTGTCTCACTGTCTGATGAGTTAGTAGCTGTCTGACTGTCTGATGAGTTAGTAGCTGTCTCACTGTCTGATGAGTTAGTAGCTGTCTGACTGTCTGATGAGTTAGTAGCTGTCTCACTGTATGATGAGTTAGTAGCTGTCTGACTGTCTGATGAGTTAGTAGCTGTCTGACTGTCTGATGAGTTAGTAGCTGTCTCACTGTCTGATGAGTTAGTAGCTGTCTGACTGTCTGATGAGTTAGTAGCTGTCTCACTGTCTGATGAGTTAGTAGCTGTCTGACTGTCTGATGAGTTAGTAGCTGTCTGACTGTCTGATGAGTTAGTAGCTGTCTGACTGTCTGATGAGTTAGTAGCTGTCTGACTGTCTGATGAGTTAGTAGCTGTCTCACTGTCTGATGAGTTAGTAGCTGTCTGACTGTCTGATGAGTTAGTAGCTGTCTCACTGTCTGATGAGTTAGTAGCTGTCTGACTGTCTGATGAGTTAGTAGCTGTCTGACTGTCTGATGAGTTAGTAGCTGTCTGACTGTCTGATGAGTTAGTAGCTGTCTGACTGTCTGATGAGTTAGTAGCTGTCTCACTGTATGATGAGTTAGTAGCTGTCTGACTGTCTGATGAGTTAGTAGCTGTCTCACTGTCTGATGAGTTAGTAGCTGTCTGACTGTATGATGAGTTAGTAGCTGTCTCACTGTCTGATGAGTTAGTAGCTGTCTCACTGTCTGATGAGTTAGTAGCTGTCTGACTGTCTGATGAGTTAGTAGCTGTCTCACTGTCTGATGAGTTAGTAGCTGTCTCACTGTCTGATGAGTTAGTAGCTGTCTGACTGTCTGATGAGTTAGTAGCTGTCTGACTGTCTGATGAGTTAGTAGCTGTCTCACTGTATGATGAGTTAGTAGCTGTCTGACTGTCTGATGAGTTAGTAGCTGTCTGACTGTCTGATGAGTTAGTAGCTGTCTCACTGTCTGATGAGTTAGTAGCTGTCTGACTGTCTGATGAGTTAGTAGCTGTCTCACTGTCTGATGAGTTAGTAGCTGTCTGACTGTCTGATGAGTTAGTAGCTGTCTGACTGTCTGATGAGTTAGTAGCTGTCTGACTGTCTGATGAGTTAGTAGCTGTCTGACTGTCTGATGAGTTAGTAGCTGTCTCACTGTCTGATGAGTTAGTAGCTGTCTGACTGTCTGATGAGTTAGTAGCTGTCTCACTGTCTGATGAGTTAGTAGCTGTCTGACTGTCTGATGAGTTAGTAGCTGTCTGACTGTCTGATGAGTTAGTAGCTGTCTGACTGTCTGATGAGTTAGTAGCTGTCTGACTGTCTGATGAGTTAGTAGCTGTCTCACTGTATGATGAGTTAGTAGCTGTCTGACTGTCTGATGAGTTAGTAGCTGTCTCACTGTCTGATGAGTTAGTAGCTGTCTGACTGTATGATGAGTTAGTAGCTGTCTCACTGTCTGATGAGTTAGTAGCTGTCTGACTATGATGAGTTAGTAGCTGTCTGACTGTCTGATGAGTTAGTAGCTGTCTCACTGTCTGATGAGTTAGTAGCTGTCTCACTGTCTGATGAGTTAGTAGCTGTCTGACTGTATGATGAGTTAGTAGCTGTCTCACTGTATGATGAGTTAGTAGCTGTCTCACTGTCTGATGAGTTAGTAGCTGTCTGACTGTCTGATGAGTTAGTAGCTGTCTCACTGTATGATGAGTTAGTAGCTGTCTCACTGTCTGATGAGTTAGTAGCTGTCTCACTGTCTGATGAGTTAGTAGCTGTCTCACTGTCTGATGAGTTAGTAGCTGTCTGACTGTCTGATGAGTTAGTAGCTGTCTGACTGTCTGATGAGTTAGTAGCTGTCTGACTGTCTGATGAGTTAGTAGCTGTCTCACTGTCTGATGAGTTAGTAGCTGTCTCACTGTCTGATGAGTTAGTAGCTGTCTCACTGTCTGATGAGTTAGTAGCTGTCTGACTGTCTGATGAGTTAGTAGCTGTCTCACTGTCTGATGAGTTAGTAGCTGTCTCACTGTCTGATGAGTTAGTAGCTGTCTCACTGTATGATGAGTTAGTAGCTGTCTCACTGTCTGATGAGTTAGTAGCTGTCTCACTGTATGATGAGTTAGTAGCTGTCTCACTGTCTGATGAGTTAGTAGCTGTCTCACTGTCTGATGAGTTAGTAGCTGTCTCACTGTCTGATGAGTTATTTAATTCTTGTTGTTTTTTGTTTTTATTTCTTTCTCTTTTAGGAATGGCTTTAATGGTCTATAAAGGTTATTTTTCGACACTGATATCCCGTGTAAAATGTGATCTACATTCATTTTTGTTTTCCCCTTTTTTTTAAGACCCTGTCCTCCGGAGGGGAAGAGAGGATATATATATATATTTAAGAAAAAAATCTTTTTCCAGCAAACATCACACTGTGCTCTATTAATGATGTTAATGTAAGTTAAGTTCCGCCCCCTTATTAATTCAGAGATGGTTTTTTCTCATTGCAGGGTTTCTTCGTTGCGATTATTTACTGCTTCTGTAATGGAGAGGTAAGATCACCTCCGTCACTTCCTTCACCTCCGTCACTTCCTTCACCTCCGTCACTTCCTTCACCTCTGTCACTTCCTTCACTTCCTTTACCTCCTTGATTTACTTTACTTCTTTTGCTTCCTTCACTTCAATCAAACATCAGAAGATATGTTTTTACTTTTCAGAGCATTAACGTGTCTCTTGTTATTCTATTTATTCAGTCCATCCTTTTGTTTATTTATTTATTATTTTCATTTTAAAATGTTAGTGTTATAAAAAAGATTAACAAAATGTATTCTAGTTAAATGTAAATCTTTTTATTATATTAATATAAATGTATTAAAATAGTTAGCAAAAATAAATAAATATTTATTATTAATAAATGAAACTAGATTTATTTAATAATATCATGACAATATAAAAATAAATCAATAATTAAAGAAATTCAATAACGTTATATTCCCAAAGTAAGAAGCTACAGAATTTCTTTCTTTCTTTCTTAATAAAGTGTTTTTGTGTTGTTCAGGTGGAGATTAATGCTAACGCGATTGTTTTCGTCGTGTTCAGGTGGAGATTAATGCTAACGCAATTGTTTTCGTCGTGTTCAGGTGGAGATTAATGCTAACACGAGTGTTTTTGTGGTGTTCAGATGGAGCTTAATGCTAACGCGAGTGTTTTTGTGGCGTTCAGGTGGAGATTAATGCTAACGCAAGTGTTTTTATGGTGTTTCTGGTGTATCTTAATGCTAATGCGAGTGTTTTTGTGGCATTCAGGTGGAGATTAATGCTAACGCGAGTGTTTTTGTGGCGTTCAGGTGGAGATTAATGCTAACGCGAGTGTTTTTGTTGTGTTTATGTGGAGAAAAATGCTAACGCGAGTGTTTTTGTGGTGTTTAGGTGGAGATTAATGCTAATGCAAGTGTTTTTGTGGTATCCAGGTCCAGGCAGAGATTAAGAAGTCGTGGAGTCGGAGGACGCTGGCGTTGGACTTTAAGCGTAAAGCACGCAGCGGTAGCAGCACTTACAGCTACGGCCCGATGGTTTCTCACACCAGCGTGACCAACGTGACGTCGCGGCAGCGTGACGTAAACATGCGGCTCACGCCCGCTAACGCTAATGTTAGCACCAACGGACACCGGAACCTTCCGGGCTACGTAAAGAACGGCTCGGTGTCAGACCAGTCCATCCCCTCATCTGCTCAGGAACTCCACGTGCAGGAGGACGAACCGTCCAAGATGGCCACGGATGAAAAACCTGCCCCACTGGTCGAGGAAGAGCGGGAAACGGTCATGTGACCTGGTGGAATGTTACACAGAACCTCAGGATCTGCTCTCAGAGGAGTTCGCTAGCGTTGCTAAATAAGATAACAGCCTAGCGTTTCCTAGGCTAATGAAGGAGCTCTGGAGCAGCAGCAGAGTTCAGAGGACGATGTTTACGCTGCTGTGGGATATTTAAGGTGTAAAATATTGTATAAATTTTGTGTATAGTGAAAGGTGTTACTTCGTGCTGCATATCTTTTCATCAAAAGCAAAATCAGGTGTTTCTTCTTTAATCCTCTGTAGTTTGTGTATTTTACCGAAAAATGCTCTTTTTGTCGTAGCTGAAACTTTTTGAAGGGGTTACGACCTTTTGTAATATTTGAAGTAAAATTTCGGGTGGGCGTGGATTTGTTCTCTGAAAGTTTCAGACAGAAATCGTTACTCAGACTCACACCAGAACAGACCTCCAGTTTATTTTTTTAAGAAAAACAAATTTCTGAAGAAAAAAAAGCGTGACTTCTTCCTGGAATCCTCCATGTCTGTGCTTTAGCCGCTAGCATGTGTGTTGCTATGCTGCCTCGCTAATTTCCTCTCTAGTGTAAAATATTTGCTAATCTGTCTGATTTATTTGGGGGTAAAATTGAAGTACATTCTTGCCGTGACCTCACGTCCTCTCAAGGATTTTTTTCTGCCAGAATTTTTTAATAAACATTCCACATTCTTTACATTTAAAGAGTTTAGTAAAAGAAGCTAAACAGCTGAACTTATGACCTTAATAAGCCTTGCATGAATTCAAATTTTTCTCACACAGCTAGCTAACTTAGCTAACTCTCTATTCATTTAGCTAGTTGAGTTTGAGTTAGCAAAGGACTGGGACTGAATTGGAAACTAATGAATTCAATTTCTTTTGTTGTGTTTATTAGCTGAATTCATGTCCAGTGTTTTGTTTACAGTGTGTTTATTTTATCCCCTTCAGCAGATTCAACTTCATCTCAAAACAACATGAGGTCTATTTATTTATTAGATTTTTTATTTTAAATATTTTTTGTAAAAGTGTAAAATGCGTAAATCCACTCGGTGTGTATAAGTGTGTCAGGTTTGTATTCGTGTAGGTCAAAATGTTTACAAAAAATAATAAAATAAAACAGAAAGATGATTGTGTTGTGAGCGAAAAGCACAGCCTTCATGCTAACGTTTCTGGAATGTGACGGAATCTGGGACGAGATCTTCTTTTACTGCGATACGCTAATGACTTATTAAAGCAACATTTATACAAATCAAAGATAATACTCAAGCTAAACGTCATCCTTAGCTAGCAATCTGAGCATGTTAGCTAACAACTGAAAATTTGTGCTAGTTTAAAGACAAAAATATCTGTGCGAACTAGCTAACCGAGCATGTTAGCTAACTCTATACCTGAAAGACTTTTATATTGATTTAGCAACAAAAAAAATTATTTTATTCACTGAAGGAATTTTCACTTTTAAAGACAGTCGTACGAACACATTGTAATATTCCGAAAATTTTATATCAATTTTTTAAAAGAATTTCAATTTCAATTTATTCAAGTATTAGTGGTGTTGCTTTAAAAAGTTGTTACTGTGTGTGTTTATTTGAACCTATCATTTTTTCGGAGAAAATGTCATTAATGTCGAAAATAGTCTTTTTTTTTAATCCTTTTTTCTGGGTTTTTTTTTTTTTTTTTTTTGTAAAACATTCTTCTGGTGCTTTTATTTTGTAAATGTTTGTTTTATTTCCTCATTTTGTCTCGAAGTAAAAGCTAAATTGTTTCTTGCAGTAAAATGAATTCTAAAAAAATATCACTTAAGTATTAGCACCTTACGTGTTTCCATACGTGTAAATGTTCATATATATATATATATATATATATATATATATATATATATATATATATATATATATATATATATATATATATATATATATATATAGTGTGTGTGTGTGTGTGTATGTGTGTGTGTGTGTTATAACTGTAAACACTGTAAATTTTCAGATGACTCTGGTATTGTGTTATTTAGTGTTGAATTTATTGTAAAACAGAAATAAATAATAAACCACAAAGACGTAAATGATGCGATTTATTGTGGATCAATCTGGAGTTGATTTATTTATAGGGATATTATAAGATTTGGATTTAAAAACAAATGCACTAGCTCTTATTTTATAAAAAAATTAAATGTAATCTAAAACACTGAAGCTACCTGGATATGTTAGCTTCATTTCCACATCTTCACTTCCACATAGCATGTTAGCTAGCTTAGGACTTATTTTTAGTTTATTATTAATTCAATGAATGACTGCATAAAAAAATTATCTCTGATTGGTGATAAACAAAAGCTATAAAATTTTGAAAATTTTTAATCTTTTACAAAAAAAAAAATTCCAGGATGGTGTGGAGATGATGTGGGATTTGTAGAAGAAGTAGCAAATAAAAACCACCTGAAATAGCGTTGTTGTGTTTTTAATTCAGCACAGTCCAGAGAGAAAGATAGTTAGCATGTGATTGTAAATCTTGACCAGTAGGTGGCGCTGGCATGGAAATTTGTTGTGTAGCTTCAGGTCATGGTCCTGAAGACACCAGGTTTTGAGTCAGTGCATGTAGTCAGTGCTGAGAAACTGCCTCACTTCCTGTTAGATGGCTTTGCTGTCAGATTTGGTGGCTCATGGAAAAGAGTCATTTTTGTTAGGATTTGTGAATTTGTCTCAATGCAAAGAATCATCTGATGCCTGGCTTTTACATTTTCTTCACAAGTTATGACCATAAATTGGGGCAAAATTTGACCTGATGGTGGTGCTGTAGCATTGGCAGCATTTGAACCAAATTTGGGCAAAATGTTCCTCAGACCCTCACAAACCAAATTTCACAACTTTTTACCAAACAGTTTTATGGACTGCTATAGAAACAATAACCAGAAGAAGAAGAAGAAGAAGAAGAAGAAGAAGAAGAAGAAGAAGAAGACTAACATAACTAGCCAGACTTTTACATTCAAGCTCATGTTCAGAACAATCATCATCTTCCTGGTTTCATCTGACTGCTGAAGCATCTAGAGGATCTGACTGTGAATGGATCAGGAGAGAGCTACAGAAGAACTTGCCAAGCATTAGATCTGTCCTGTGGAACCCTATGAAGATCATCATCAGCGGAGAAGTGAAGAAACTGGAGCAGCACAGTGACATCAGCAAGAACAGGACATCCCGCCAAGAGCTACTGAAGGTCCAGAAGAAAAGGTATCTGAGAAACCTACAGCTCCACCAGAGCAGCTGCAGGAACATCTGGAAAGTTCTGGTCACTCCCTGTACCTCCTCTTCTTCATATGTCTGACTGTAGATGGGCAAGATGGAAGATCAAAAATCTGATCCTCCAGAGAGCAGGGTCGGCGGTGAAGCAGGGTGATGGCAGCATGATGCTGTGGAGCTGGAGATCTAGTCAGGATCATGGATATGACCAGGAGGAGGCTGTGTTCAGGAGATCTCCTCACTAGCTCATACATCTGGAGGTTTCTGTTCTGCTGTATGACTCCAAAATAAACCCCATCTTTTCTCAGCAGGTTTTCAGGAAGCATTTATTTTGTAATATATTTACAAATTTACAATAAAATACAAAAACTTTAAACAATGAGTTTTATTTTTAGAAAAAAAATGAAATAAATGAAACTTTGCACTAAAAAAATGTTTAGCACGATCACTTCTTTGCAGTTTTTTTGGCCCCGCCCCCTTTTTCACCTTTCCCCTCCTCTGATTCTCCTTTCTTCTCCTCTCCTTTGCCCTCCTTCGCTGCCTTCTTTCCTTCTTTCTCCTTCTTCTTCTCTCCTTCCACTTTCTCCGACACCGTGTTCACTTCCGCCTTTGCCGCTGCAGAGAGAGAGAGACAGAAAAACACACACCACATAGCTGTCAGTTTTATTTATTTGTTTACTTGTTATTCTTTTTTATCTGTTTTTTTTCCCCTCATTCTTGTTTTTGTTGTTAAAAAAACTGTCATTTTTTGCACGTTTCTCACTATATAACTCACACTATATAACTCACTATATAACACACTATATAACACACACTATATAACTCACTATATAACACAATATATAACACACACTATATAACTCACACTATATAACTCACTATATAACACACTATATAACACTATATAACTCACTATATAACTCACACTATATAACTCACTATATAACACAATATATAACACACACTATATAACTCACACTATATAACTCACTATATAACACACTATATAACACACTATATAACTCACTATATAACTCACTATATAACACACACTATATAACTCACACTATATAACTCACTATATACCACACTATATAACACACTATATAACTCACTATATAACACACTATATAACACACTATATAACTCACTATATAACACACTATATAACACACTATATAACACACACTATATAACTCACACTATATAACTCACTATATAACTCACTATATAACACACTATATAACACACACTATATAACTCACACTATATAACTCACTATATAACACACTATATAACACACTATATAACACACTATATAACTCACACTATATAACTCACTATATAACTCACTATATAACTCACACTATATAACTCACACTATATAACTCACTATATAACACACTATATAACTCACACTATATAACTCACTATATAACTCACTATATAACACACTATATAACACACACTATATAACTCACACTATATAACTCACTATATAACTCACTATATAACACACTATATAACACACACTATATAACTCACACTATATAACTCACTATATAACACACTATATAACACACTATATAACTCACACTATATAACACACTATATAACTCACTATATAACTCACACTATATAACACACTATATAACACACTATATAACTCCCTATATAACACACTATATAACACACTATATAACACACACTATATAACACACACTATATAACTCACACTATATAACACACTATATAACACACTATATAACACACACTATATAACTCACACTATATAACTCACACTATATAACTCACACTATATAACACACTATATCACACAATATATAACACACACTATATAACACACTATATAACACACGCTATATAACACACACTACATAACACACACTATATAACTCACACTATATAACTCACACTATAACACACTATATAACTCACACTATATAACTCACACTATAACACACTATGTAACACACTATATAACTCACACTATATAACTCACACTATATAACTCACACTATAACACACTATATAACACACTATATAACTCACACTATATAACTCACATTATATAACACACTATATAACACACTATATAACTCACACTACATAACACACTATATAACTCACACTATATAACACTATATAACTCTCACTATATAACACACTATATAACTCACACTATATAACTCACACTATATAACTCTCACTATATAACTCACACTATATAACACAGTATATAACTCTCACTATATAACTCTCACTATATAACTCACACTATATAACACACTATATAACTCTCACTATATAACTCTCACTATATAACACACTATATAACTCACACTATATAACACACTATATAACTCACACTATATAACTCTCACTATATAACTCTCACTATATAACTCACACTATATAACAGTATATAACTCTCACTATATGATTCACACTATATAACTCTCACTATATAACTCTCTCTATATAACACAGTATATAACTTACACTATATAACTCTTACTATACAACTCTCATTACATAACTCACACTATATAACACACTACATAACTCTCACTATATAACTCACACTATATAACACACTATATAACACACACTATATAACTCTCACTATATAACACACTATATAACTCACACTATATAACACAGTATATAACTCACACTATATAACTCTCACTATATAACTCTCACTATATAACACACTATATAACTCTCACTATATAACACACTATATAACTCACACTATATAACTCTCACTATATAACTCTCACTATATAACACACTATATAACTCACACTATATAACTCTCACTATATAACACACTATATAACACACTATATAACTCACACTATATAACTCTCACTATATAACTCTCACTATATAACACACTATATAACTCACACTATATAACTCACACTATATAACACACTATATAACACACTATATAACTCACACTATATAACTCTCACTATATAACTCACACTATATAACTCACTATATAACACACTATATAACTCACACTATATAACTCTCACTATATAACTCACACTATATAACACAGTATATAACTCTCACTATATAACTCACACTATATAACTCTCACTATATAACTCACACTATATAACACAGTATATAACTCTCACTATATAACTCACACTATATAACTCTCACTATATAACACACTATATAACACACTATATAACTCTCACTATATAACTCACACTATATAACTCTCACTATATAACACACTATATAACTCTCACTATATAACTCACACTATATAACTCACTATATAACTCACACTATATAACTCTCACTATATAACTCACACTATATAACACACTATATAACTTACACTATATAACTCTCACTATATAACTCACACTATATAACACAGTATATAACTCTCACTATATAACTCACACTATATAACTCTCACTATATAACACACTATATAACTCACACTATATAACACAGTATATAACTCTCATTATATAACTCACACTATATAACACACTATATAACTCACACTATATAACTCTCACTATATAACTCACACTATATAACACAGTATATAACTCTCACTATATAACTTACACTATATAACTCTCACTATATAACTCACACTATATAACACAGTATATAACTCACTATATAACTCACTATATAACTCTCACTATATAACACAGTATATAACTCACACTATATAACACACTATATAACTCTCTCTATATAACTCTCATTATATAACTCACACTATATAACTCTCATTATATAACACTATATAACTCACATTATATAACTCTCACTATATAACTCACACTATATAACTCACATTATATAACTCTCACTATATAACACACTATATAACTCACACTATATAACTCACACTATATAACACAGTATATAACTCTCACTATATAACACACTATATAACTCACACTATATAACTCTCACTATATAACACACTATATAACTCACACTATATAACTCACATTATATAACTCACACTATATAACTCACACTATATAACTCTCACTATATAACTCTCATTATATAACTCACACTATATAACTCTCATTATATAACTCACACTATATAACACACACTATATAACTCTCATTATATAACTCACACTATATAACTCTCATTATATAACTCTCACTATATAACACACACTATATAACTCTCATTATATAACTCACACTATATAACTCTCATTATATAACTCTCACTATATAACACACACTATATAACTCACATTATATAACTCACACTATATAACTCACACTATATAACACACTATATAACACACACTATATAACTCACATTATATAACTCACACTATATAACTCACACTATATAACTCTCACTATATAACACACTATATAACTCTCATTATATAACTCTCACTATATAACACACACTATATAACTCACATTATATAACTCTCACTATATAACTCACACTATATAACTCTCACTATATAACACACTATATAACTCACACTATATAACTCACACTATATAACTCACACTATATAACTCTCACTATATAACACACACTATATAACTCTCATTACATAACTCTCACTATATAACACACACTATATAACTCTCACTATATAACACACACTATATAACTCACACTATATAACTCACACTATATAACTCACACTATATAACTCTCACTATATAATTCACACTATATAACTCTCACTATATAACTCACACTATATAACACAGTATTTAACACACTATATAACTCACTATATAACTCTCACTATATAACACACTATATAACTCACTATATAACTCTCACTATATAACTCACACTATATAACACAGTATTTAACACACTATATAACTCACTATATAACTCTCACTATATAACACACTATATAACTCACTATATAACTCTCACTATATAACACAGTATATAACTCACACTATATAACACACTATATAACTCTCTCTATATAACTCTCATTATATAACTCACACTATATAACTCTCATTATATAACTCACACTATATAACTCACATTATATAACTCTCACTATATAACTCACACTATATAACTCACATTATATAACTCTCACTATATAACACACTATATAACTCACACTATATAACTCACACTATATAACACAGTATATAACTCTCACTATATAACACACTATATAACTCACACTATATAACTCTCACTATATAACACACTATATAACTCACACTATATAACTCACATTATATAACTCACACTATATAACTCACACTATATAACTCTCACTATATAACTCTCATTATATAACTCACACTATATAACTCTCATTATATAACTCACACTATATAACACACACTATATAACTCTCATTATATAACTCACACTATATAACTCTCATTATATAACTCTCACTATATAACACACACTATATAACTCTCATTATATAACTCACACTATATAACTCTCATTATATAACTCTCACTATATAACACACACTATATAACTCACATTATATAACTCACACTATATAACTCACACTATATAACACACTATATAACACACTATATAACACACACTATATAACTCACATTATATAACTCACACTATATAACTCACACTATATAACTCTCACTATATAACACACACTATATAACTCTCATTATATAACTCTCACTATATAACACACACTATATAACTCACATTATATAACTCACACTATATAACTCTCACTATATAACACACTATATAACTCACACTATATAACTCACACTATATAACTCTCACTATATAACACACACTATATAACTCTCATTATATAACTCTAACTATATAACACACACTATATAACTCACATTATATAACTCACACTATATAACTCTCACTATATAATTCACACTATATAACTCTCACTATATAACACACACTATATAACTCACACTATATAACTCACACTATATAACTCACACTATATAACTCTCACTATATAACTCACACTATATAACTCACACTATATAACACACTATATAACTCACACTATATAACTCTCACTATATAATTCACACTATATAACTCTCACTATATAACACACACTATATAACTCACACTATATAACTCACACTATATAACACACACTATATAACTCTCACTATATAATTCACACTATATAACTCTCACTATATAACACACACTATATAACTCACACTATATAACTCTCACTATATAACTCACACTATATAACACAGTATATAACACACTATATAACTCACTATATAACTCACACTATATAACTCTCATTATATAACTCACACTATATAACACACACTATATAACTCTCATTATATAACTCACACTATATAACTCTCATTATATAACTCTCACTATATAACACACACTATATAACTCTCATTATATAACTCACACTATATAACTCTCATTATATAACTCTCACTATATAACACACACTATATAACTCACATTATATAACTCACACTATATAACTCACACTATATAACACACTATATAACACACTATATAACACACACTATATAACTCACATTATATAACTCACACTATATAACTCACACTATATAACTCTCACTATATAACACACACTATATAACTCTCATTATATAACTCTCACTATATAACACACACTATATAACTCACATTATATAACTCTCACTATATAACTCACACTATATAACTCTCACTATATAACACACTATATAACTCACACTATATAACTCACACTATATAACTCACACTATATAACTCTCACTATATAACACACACTATATAACTCTCATTATATAACTCTCACTATATAACACACACTATATAACTCACATTATATAACTCTCACTATATAACTCACACTATATAACTCACACTATATAACTCACACTATATAACTCACACTATATAACTCTCACTATATAACTCACACTATATAACTCACACTATATAACTCACACTATATAACTCTCACTATATAACACACTATATAACTCACACTATATAACTCACACTATATAACTCACACTATATAACTCACACTATATAACTCTCACTATATAATTCACACTATATAACTCTCACTATATAACACACACTATATAACTCACACTATATAACTCTCACTATATAACACACACTATATAACTCACACTATATAACTCTCACTATATAACTCACACTATATAACACAGTATATAACACACTATATAACTCACTATATAACTCTCACTATATAACACACTATATAACTCACTATATAACTCTCACTATATAACACAGTATATAACTCACACTATATAACACACTATATAACTCTCTCTATATAACTCTCATTATATAACACACTATATAACTCTCATTATATAACTCACACTATATAACTCACATTATATAACTCTCACTATATAACTCACACTATATAACTCACATTATATAACTCTCACTATATAACACACTATATAACTCACACTATATAACTCACACTATATAACACAGTATATAACTCTCACTATATAACACACTATATAACTCACACTATATAACTCACACTATATAACTCACATTATATAACTCACACTATATAACTCACACTATATAACTCACACTATATAACTCACACTATATGACTCTCACTATATAACACACACTAAATAACTCACATTATATAACTCACTATATAACTCACTATATAACTCACACTATATAACTCACACTATATAACTCACACTATATAACTCACACTATATAACTCTCACTATATAATTCACACTATATAACTCTCACTATATAACACACACTATATAACTCACACTATATAACTCACACTATATAACTCTCACTATATAACTCACACTATATAACTCACACTATATAACTCACACTATATAACTCTCACTATATAATTCACACTATATAACTCTCACTATATAACACACACTATATAACTCTCACTATATAATTCACACTATATAACTCACACTATATAACACACACTATATAACTCACACTATATAACTCACACTATATAACTCACACTATATAACTCACACTATATAACTCTCACTATATAATTCACACTATATAACTCTCACTATATAACACACACTATATAACTCTCACTATATAATTCACACTATATAACTCTCACTATATAACACACACTATATAACTCACACTATATAACTCACACTATATAACTCACACTATATAACTCTCACTATATAATTCACACTATATAACTCTCACTATATAACACACACTATATAACTCACACTATATAACTCACACTATATAACTCACACTATATAACTCACACTATATAACTCTCACTATATAATTCACACTATATAACTCTCACTATATAACACACACTATATAACTCACACTATATAACTCACACTATATAACTCTCACTATATAACACACTAACAGTGTGATTTTACCTTCAGGCCATGAAGCACTACTGTACTGAACTGAGGGGGGCAGGTAGAGAAAGGGGGTAGAGAGAGACAGGTAGAAGAAGAAGAAGAAGGATGAGTGTGCAGTGGTCAGTGCAGTCAGTGGTCAGTGCAGTCAGTGGTCAGTGCAATCATTGGACAGTGCAGTCAGTGGTCAGTGCAATCATTGGACAGTGCAGTCAGTGGTCAGTGCAGTCAGTAGTCAGTGCAGTCATTGGACAGTGCAGTCAGAGTCTCTGTGTCTGTAGTGCTGAAATCATCTGAGTGTGAAGTGACTGATGATGAAGAGAGACACTCTTCATCACCTGCAGCTCTGTTATATAACCAACGCTCACATCACCCTACAGCATGTCTCCTGGACACTACAGAGTGTGTGTGTGTGTGTGTTTAGTTGGACAGTTGTTTACCTTCTCTGTACGCATCACTAATTCACATATTAATAACATCACCCTGCTGTCTCTCTCTCTTCCTCTCTCTCTCTCACTACCTGTCTCTCTCTCTCTCTCTCTCTCTCTCTACCTTTCTCTCTCTCTCTCTCTCTCTCTCTCACACACACACACACACACACACTCCATCTCTCATCCTCTCTCTCTCTCTCTCTCTCTCTCTCACACACACACACACCATCTCTCTCTCTCTCTCACACACACACACACACACCATCTCTCTCTCTCTCTCTCTCTCTCTCACACACACACACACACACACACTCCATCTCTCTCTCTCTGCATGCTGGGAGTGATTGGGTGTGTGTGATGCTGTCCACAGTGAGAGGGCATGTTTTTATGTTTATTGCTCTTGTTAAAAAGTTCTGTTTCTTTTCTTTAATTAAAATTTAAAGAGTGAGTAATGCATGAGTAAGTGTGGTGGTGAAGGTGGAAGTTATGGTGGTGACCAGAGTGGGATTGGGATGGTGTCCCCCACGGCGAGGGGGTCGTCACCTGTCTTGCTTCATCATGGCCTCAGGTGTGTGTGTCTGAACAGTGTAGCTGTTATTCACTACAGGGAAAGAAACTGGAGTGGAGAATAAGTGACTGTGTCAGAGTAACCGTTTCTAACGTTCCTCTGTTTATACCATGATAAAATAGCTAGCTAGCATGATTACATCTGTAAAAACGAAGCGCTAAGACATTACGGTTTTTATGTTCTTAAATGATGATATGTCTTTAAGAGAGTTTGAGGGCAGAGTGTAAGTGATTTATGCAAATACCAGAAATATGAAGTATGGTGATGTGGGTCATAAATGATTAGCATGTCCACACAAAAATCAGACCAATGAGGAGACAGTTACTCAGAGTTCTGAGGCAGAAGTGATCAAGTCTGAAACACAGAGCAGTCTGTAGAGTCAGAACAGGACAGTGAAAAAACATGATGAAGAGACTGAAGAACTGTAGAACCAGTGAGACTGAAGAAAAGAAGAACCAGTGAGACTGAAGAAAAGAAGAACCAGAGAGACTGAAGAACTGTAGAACCAGTGAGACTGAAGAAGTGAAGAACCAGAGAGACTGAAGAACTGTAGAACCAGTGAGACTGAAGAACTGTAGAACCAGTGAGACTGAAGAAAAGAAGAACCAGTGAGACTGAAGAAGTGAAGAACCAGTGAGACTGAAGAAAAGAAGAACCAGTGAGACTGAAGAACTGTAGAACCAGTGAGACTGAAGAAGTGAAGAACCAGAGAGACTGAAGAACTGTAGAACCAGTGAGACTGAAGAAGTGAAGAACCAGAGAGACTGAAGAACTGTAGAACCAGTGAGACTGAAGAAAAGAAGAACCAGTGAGACTGAAGAAGTGAAGAACCAGTGAGACTGAAGAAAAGAAGAACCAGTGAGACTGAAGAAGTGGAGAACCAGTGAGACTGAAGAACTGTAGAACCAGTGAGACTGAAGAAAAGAAGAACCAGTGAGACTGAAGAACTGTAGAACCAGTGAGACTGAAGAAGTGAAGAACCAGTGAGACTGAAGAACTGTAGAACCAGTGAGACTGAAGAAGTGAAGAACCAGTGAGACTGAAGAAAAGAAGAACCAGTGAGACTGAAGAAGTGAAGAACCAGTGAGACTGAAGAAAAGAAGAACCAGTGAGACTGAAGAAGTGGAGAACCAGTGAGACTGAAGAACTGTAGAACCAGTGAGACTGAAGAAAAGAAGAACCAGTGAGACTGAAGAACTGTAGAACCAGTGAGACTGAAGAAGTGAAGAACCAGAGAGACTGAAGAACTGTAGAACCAGTGAGACTGAAGAAGTGAAGAACCAGAGAGACTGAAGAACTGTAGAACCAGTGAGACTGAAGAAAAGAAGAACCAGTGAGACTGAAGAACTGTAGAACCAGTGAGACTGAAGA